>NC_056440.1:29360884-29468384 GCF_018296145.1 Oncorhynchus tshawytscha | reverse complement strand
GAAGTCTACTTTGCAGTGGATGACAAATCACTCAGCATTCCCATTTTACATGAAATCAGCCAAAGACACTGTTTGATTTACACACACGCTGCTTGGGCTGGGACTCACTTCACTCCAAAACAATAACCATAATGAGAAGAAGAAACTTGAGGGAAAATTCCAAACAACAAAATAAAAGAGAGAATGTGTCCCAGCTCTGCCAAGCACCTCACACACTGACAAACTCCAGTTCTGCCCTGGGAAAGACAACAGAGGGAACCAGCGCTACCCTGTCCTCAGCCCAGATCAGCAGCACTGGAGCTGGGCACGGGAGTCAGGTACCCTTGGTACCCCCTCCAGAACATGTGCAGAGTTATGTGTTTTGGAATGTCTGAATTGGAATTGGGCCTGTCTCGGTATTAGGTTTATGTTGGACAAAAGTCCACTGGTAGGAAAACAACCTGACAATATGGCAAGAGGAGGCTACTGAGGCATGCCACATGTCGTAGGCGTATATCCCTCTAAGCCATTTAATCATGCATGTGACTGTCTATGGGACTAATGGAGGCTTTAGGGTTGCTTCAGCTTAGAACCATTGAGGTCTGGCCTTCCTGGGTTTTAGGGCTTTTCCCTCTCTGTGTTTGTCCAGCATTAACTGGTGCAGGCGAGGTTAGGGCTCGGTCAAGCCCAGTCTAAGCCCAGTCCAAGCCCAGTCCAAGCCTCAGCAATAACTCAGCGAGTCTTGGTGTGGCTCTGAGGTCCATGTTGATTGGGCACATCCCACAGCGCCAGCATAGGAAAACAGCCATTTTGGTTTCATGGTTACTTATCACAGGCACATTTTAATGGTTGTATTCTGGAATAGGTCTTGTTCTTTTGGCCTGGCCTGTCCACATCTGCACTCAGCAGGGGCTAACTGCTGCCTTCATGGCAGGCCCTATGAAAGAGTGCACTGATGATTTGTACGCTATTTTTCTCCTGTTACTCTAAATGTACTCTAGATAAAACTATGGCTAACTCCTCAGACGATACAGTATAAAATGATTAACACCCCTCATCCAGCCCTATTTCATTAAGAATGATGAAGTTACGTATTGGGTTGTACCATACAGCTCTAATGCAGCTCTTGAACGCATTAAGCCAGCCACAGAACATCTATTTTATAACGGAACATTGAAATGATAAAACACTGGTGTAAGAAATCGATAGAACAAAGACAAGAGAAAGAGGGGCAAGATGGAAGATCCAGCTGCTTTTCAAATTGAGATGAAAGGAACAAAAAGAGAAAGCAAAAGGGGAAAGAACTCAAGGAAAAAATCCAAAGGGAAAAGTAGACCGCAAGATGCTATGAAGTCAGAGCAGAGCCTATCTCTTTTGACTCAATTGTGGTTTTGCTCCACGATTAAAAATGAATATCTGGCAGGATCCAACAGGGCCTTGTTAGCAAATCCACAGATACTATATAAAGCAGGGGGGCTTCACCATATGCTCTCCCAGGGCTGAAGAGGGACTCATAACACGTGGTGGTTGGAGATGAGAGGTGGTGGATCCATTTAACTCTAGAGTCTAACAGCCCAATCAGACACAACACTGGCCTAACATAAGACCCTCTAAACAACACTCACCCAACACCAAACCCATACACACAGAAAGACCAGTCAGACACAACACTCACCCAACACCAAACTCATACACACAGAAAGACCAGTCAGAGACAACACTCACCCAACACCAAACTCATACACACAGAAAGACCAGTCAGACACAACACTCACCCAACACCAAACCCACAGAAAGACCAGTCAGACACAACACTCACCCAACACCAAACCCATACACACAGAAAGACCAGTCAGACACAACACTGGCCTAACATCAGACCCATACACACAGAAAGACCAGTCAGACACAACACTCCCCCAACATCAGACCCATACACAACACTAGACCCAACACAACACTGGCCCAGCATCAGAACCAAACTCTCCTTCCAGACTCATATCAAACATCTCCAATCGAAATTCAAATCAAGAGTCGGCTTTCTATTCCGCAACAAAGCCTCCTTCACTCACGCCGCCAAACTTACCCTAGTAAAACTGACTATCCTACCGATCCTCGACTTCAGCGATGTCATCTACAAAATTGCTTCCAACACTCTACTCAGCAAAATGGATGCAGTTTATCACAGTGCCATCCATTTTGTCACTAAAGCACCTTATACCACCCACCACAGCGACTTGTATGCTCTAGTCGGCTGGCCCTCGCTACATATTCGTCGCCAGACCCACTGGCTCCAGGTCATCTACAAGTCCATGCTAGATAAAGCTCCGCCTTATCTCAGTTCACTGGTCACGATGGCAACACCCATCCGTAGCACGCGCTCCAGCAGGTGTATCCCACTGATCATCCCTAAAGCCAACACCTCATTTGGCCGCCTTTCGTTCCAGTTCTCTGCTGCCTGTGACTGGAACGAATTGCAAAAATCGCTGAAGTTGGAGACTTTTATCTCCCTCACCAACTTCAAACATCTGCTATCTGAGCAGCTAACCGATCGCTGCAGCTGTACATAGTCTATCGGTAAATAGCCCAACCATTTTTACCTACCTCATCCCCATACTGTTTTTATTTACAGTGCCTTGCGAAAGTATTCGGCCCCCTTGAACTTTGCGACCTTTTTCCACATTTCAGGCTTCAAACATAAAGATATAAAACTGTATTTGTTTGTGAAGAATCAACAACAAGTGGGACACAATCATGAAGTGGAACGACATTTATTGGATATTTCAAACTTTTTTAACAAATCAAAAACTGAAAAATTGGGCGTGCAAAATTATTCAGCCCCCTTAAGTTAATACTTTGTAGCGCCACCTTTTGCTGCGATTACAGCTGTAAGTCGCTTGGGGTATGTCTCTATCAGTTTTGCACATCGAGAGACTGACATTTTTTCCCATTCCTCCTTGCAAAACAGCTCGAGCTCAGTGAGGTTGGATGGAGAGCATTTGTGAACAGCAGTTTTCAGTTCTTTCCACAGATTCTCGATTGGAAAAAAAAGGGGAGTCTATATACATTGTGTGCAAAAGGCATGAGGAGGTAGGCGAATAATTACAATTTTGCAGATTAACACTGGAGTGATAAATGATCAGATGGTCATGTACAGGTAGAGATATTGGTGTGCAAAAGAGCAGAAAAGTAAATACAGTGCCTTGCGAAAGTATAAGGCCCCCTTGAACTTTGCGACCTTTTGCCACATTTCAGGCTTCAAACATAAAGATATAAAACTGTATTTTTTTTGTGAAGAATCAACAACAAGTGGGACACAATCATGAAGTGGAACGACATTTATTGGATATTTCAAACTTTTTTAACAAATCAAAAACTGAAAAATTGGGCGTGCAAAATTATTCAGCCCCCTTAAAACTTCTTAAGCTTCCCCCCTACTTTTTCTGAAATTCTGTTAAAAATCGCGCAACATTTTGGCGTCCTGCTACTCAGGCCAGGAATATAGTATATGCATATGATTAGTATGTGTGGATAGAAAACACTCAGACGTTTCCAAAACTGTTTAAATCACGGCTGTGACTATAACAGAACGTCTGTTTCATCGAAAAGCGCAGGAAAATCTGATCACTGGAGATGGAAAAAAGTATCCATGCGCCACTCCCATGAATTGTTAAAGGTGAACCGTAATATATTTGGCCAAGCTTGCAGTACCTACAGCTACCACAGGATCTATAGAGTCTCCTCATTTGAATCTGAATTGATTCTTGGTAGATCCGCCCAAAGGGAACCGATTCTCTCCGACCACCGACCCGAGGCATTGTCTGCCTTTTTCTCCGGACATTTTCCACACGGCAGGCTATCAATTTACATCGCCTCCTGATGATTTTTATAGCTTATTAACGTGTAGTTATACCTAAAGTTGCATTAGAAAGGTATTTCAAGTGTTTTGTAAAAGTTTATCGTGAATTTTTAACTTTTAAAAATGACGTTACGTTATGAAACGCTCTTTTTTCCCGTTTTCCACACAGTCTTCATAGATCGATATCTAGGCTATATATGGACCGATTTAATCCAAAAAAGACCCAGTATTGATTATGGGACATCAAGGTGTGCAAAGAAAGAAGATGGTCAAAGGTAATTAATGTTTTATATTTTATTGTGCGGTTTGTGTAGCGCCGACTATGCTAATTCTTTTGTTTACATGCCCTACGGGTCTTTTGGGGTGTTGCATGCTATCAGATAATAGCTTCTCATGCTTTCGCCGAAAAGCATTTTAAAAATCTGAAACGGTGGCTAGATTCACAATGACTGTAGCTTTATTTTAATACCAAACATGTGTATTTTAATGAACGTTTGCGTTTTAACTAATACCATTAGCATATAGCGTCGCGCATGTGCATTTCTAGAGCTCTAGGTGAGACGTCTGCGTCTCAAGTAAGCTCAAGAGGTTTTAAGTTAATACTTTGTAGCGCCACCTTTTGCTGCGGTTACAGCTGTAAGTCGCTTGGGGTATGTCTCTATCAGTTTTGCACATCGAGAGACTGAAATTTTTTCCCATTCCTCCTTGCAAAATAGCTCAAGCTCAGTGAGGTTGGATGGAGAGCATTTGTGAACAGCAGTTTTCAGTTCTTTCCACAGATTCTCGATTGGATTCAGGTCTGGACTTTGACTTGGCCATTCTAACACCTGGATATGTTTATTTTTGAACCATTCCATTGTAGATTTTGCTTTATGTTTTGGATCATTGTCTTGTTGGAAGACAAATCTCCATCCCAGTCTCAGGTCTTTTGCAGACTCCATCAGGTTTTCTTCCAGAATGGTCCTGTATTTGGCTCCATCCATCTTCCCATCAATTTTAACCATCTTCCCTGTCCCTGCTGAAGAAAAGCAGGCCCAAACCATGATGCTGCCACCACCATGTTTGACAGTGGGGATGGTGTGTTCAGGGTGATGAGCTGTGTTGCTTTTACGCCAAACATAACGTTTTGCATTCTTGCCAAAAAGTTCAATTTTGGTTTCATCTGACCAGAGCACCTTCTTCCACATGTTTGGTGTGTCTCCTTCCACATGTTTGGTGTGTCTCTGGCAAACTTTAAACAACACTTTTTATGGATATCTTTAAGAAATGGCTTTCTTCTTGCCACTCTTCCATATAGGCCAGATTTGTGCAATATACGACTGATTGTTGTCCTATGGACAGAGTCTCCCACCTCAGCTGTAGATCTCTGCAGTTCATCCAGAGTGATCATGGGCCTCTTGGCTGCATCTCTGATCAGTCTTCTCCTTGTATGAGCTGAAAGTTTAGAGGGACGGCCAGGTCTTGGTAGATTTGCAGTGGTCTGATACTCCTTCCATTTCAATATTATCGCTTGCACAGTGCTCCTTGGGATGTTTAAAGCTTGGGAAATCTTTTTGTATCCAAATCCGGCTTTAAACTTCTTCACAACAGTATCTCGGACCTGCCTGGTGTGTTCCTTGTTCTTCATGATGCTCTCTGCGCTTTTAACGGACCTCTGAGACTATCACAGTGCAGGTGCATTTATACGGAGACTTGATTACACACAGGTGGATTGTATTTATCATCATTAGTCATTTAGGTCAACATTGGATCATTCAGAGATCCTCACTGAACTTCTGGAGAGAGTTTGCTGCACTGAAAGTAAAGGGGCTGAATAATTTTGCACGCCCAATTTTTCAGTTTTTGATTTGTTAAAAAAGTTTGAAATATCCAATAAATGTCGTTCCACTTCATGATTGTGTCCCACTTGTTGTTGATTCTTCACAAACAAATACAGTTTTATATCTTTATGTTTGAAGCCTGAAATGTCGAAAAAGGTTGCAAAGTTCAAGGGGGCCGAATACTTTCGCAAGGCACTGTAGGAGGGAAGGAAAAGCAGTGCAATTCTGTTACCATTTCCTGTTTCTGTGGAGCCAGGATCTTGGGGGAGCAGGGAGAGGGGAGACCTGGTGTCCAGGTAGCGCCAAGGCACATTGAAGAATGGATAGAAAAAGACTAAATGTGCCTAGAGAGAAAACACTTTAAATAGTCTGCATAGAGGTTTGAAAGTGTCACATGCCTGCCAAATGTTGAAGAAATTAGCGTTTAAATTACGAAATTACGTTTAAAATACTACGAGGGACAATGACAGATGGACAATGTGTGCTGTACACGTGCATGATAAGTATGAAAGAAAGGGAGAGAATACCACACACTGTCTGTCTGGATGCCTCTCCAATACACATTGATGACAATGCATATAATGTTTAGTATGCAGTATGATATGGGTTGAATTGTTATTTTCCCTGAAACCGTTTTTTTTAATGACAATTATTTACCTTTTTTTGTCATTACGTGTAAAAAACTACACAGTAATTACACATGTTACTAATCCGAAACATGGCCAGTTTCCATTCATTACATTTCAACAATGCAACAGGAGAACATTACATCTTTTACGTTATTTTCTCAACCAGCTATAAGGTTGTTGGTTTTGTTTGTTGGATATTTCAAGACGAATCTGTTCAACGGCAAAGCATGGATTTAGGGCTTTCCTATCTTCACTGCAGGGAAGCAACTGCTTCTAATTACATTTTAGTATCATTTTTAGAATGTTCCTTTACCAAGAAAACATTCTTCTAACATTAAGTCTCTGTGGTTTTTCGCAATAAAAGCTCATAATGTTTTACCACAATGATCTGGCCAAACAAAAAGAGTTAGAAAGTGAGCATGGGGCACGTGAAGCCTGGCTGCAATATAAACTGTGAAACTGAAAAAACACTAGAAACAGAAATGCTTCTCCTGTGGTTTAAATCTAGATAGGAGGTTGTTGGGGAAACCATTAGATCAATCACATTGCAATTTACTGGCCAATCAGGCTTAAATTACAACAACAGGGAGAGTTCATTAGACGAGAGCAGGGACCAATCAGGACGCAAAGATGTGTGCAAAGAGGCTTAACATAGTTTCTGACCACAATAGAAATGCAGTGCAGACCTCTGCTTGACACTAATGAAGTAGATATGAGGACACAGAAGCAGCAGCAGCAGCCTGGAGTGGAGTAACATTACATGGTCTAATCCTGGTCGTGGCAGAGGGACAGCTTTTGAACCCTTCAGAAACATGCTCTACTTCGGGTTGGCTACGGGGAATAGAATTCTTTGGATTGAGAACTGGAAGCCTGGTGGGTGAGGGTTCAGTTAAGCAAATAAATATTGTTAAAGAAGAGGCAAATGTCAGGGAGCCCCCTAAACTCCCCACCCACCCTGTAGGAGCCCCATTTTTTTACAAGCAGCACTGCCCCAGCACAACCTCCAGCGCTGCCAGCATGCTGCTCGCCTGACAGGCCTAGGCATTGAGGCCTAAAAAAAACAAACTTTGTCTGATTGAGAAAATAGTGCCGTAGGGGCCTCCTGGTGCCCGACGCTTATCTCACACAAGGCCAGCTTTGTGCTTCTGAAGGGGCTCGTCTCTGGACATCCACCACCCCGTCAGGTGGAGACTTCCAGGGCCCAGAGCTCCCCTCTATCCTTCCCCGCTCCATCTCTACCTCTCGCCATGTCTACCGTAGTCCCTCCACTCAGACCACTGGGTTTATTTGGAGAGGGGAACATGAGGAAATTGATCAGCAGGCCCCATACTGATCTGTGGACTGAAGCAATTCCTAAAAAAATTGAGATTTTAGATTAGACTTCTTGGCCTCAAAACATCCTTACTTTGCATCAGCCATCCTATGATAATGTAACACATGGGGATGGGCATACTTCAGCATCATCCCAATGTCTATGGATGAAGTGAGATGCTGCCATGGGTGTCTTGATCTTCCGCTAAACCACTGTTCTTTGACTTTTTACTTTATAGTTGACTTTCAGTGATGTGTTAGAAGCCACTGTTTTAACTGAGATCTTTAGGTCATAGACTATTGCTGATGTGGCACTATCCAACTTCAAACAACAGAGACTAACAACACGTGGATGATGCAGATGCACATAAACAGATAGCATGCTTGAGTTTATTTAATTGAAAGGAAGTGATTTATATATTGGCGGGATGGGATTAAGGTTACTAAACAAGCAGACCCCCACATTTGCAGCAATGACTGGTCTGATTTGCAGAGGTACAGGTCAGTGAAAGAACTCTGTGCAATGTTTTCAATTCCTTAGTCTCAAATTGTAATACGAGGCTCCAAAATGAAGGAACCCCATTTCTAAAATGTGGGTCATTTAGATTCAGAGGTAATTGGAAGTAAGTGGAACCAGTGAAACCCAAGATGTTTAACTAGTCACCACAACTGACTCTTTGTAAGATATAACCAGATCGGTACAATAAACCTGCAGTCAGTATCCTCCACTTAAGCAATATGGCCCCAGGAGGTGTGGTATATGGCCAATATGTCACGGTTAACGGCTGTTCTTACGCATGTCGCAATGCCTAAACACAGCCCTTAGCCGTGGTATATTGGCCATATATGACATACCCCTGAGGTGCCTTATTGCTATTATAAACTGGTTACCAATGTAATTAGAGCAGTACAAATATATTTTTAAATACATTTACTAAAAAAAATTAAACAATTGCAGATCAATGCCATCGTTTTTAGCAGTTCATTTGGAAAGTAATTCAGATCTATTGAAAGTTCTATTTTTTTTGTTACATTACAGCCTTATTCTAAAATGGATTAAATAGTTTATTTCCTCCTCATCAATCTACACACAATACCACATGATGACAAAGGAAAAGCAGTTTTTTTTTAATCAATGAAAAAAATAACAATGAAATATTACATTTACATAAGTATTCAGACCCTTTACTCAGTACTTTGTTGAAGCACCTTTCGCAGTGATTACAGCCTTGAGTCTTCTTGGGAATGACACTACAAGCTCGGCACACCTTTATTTGGGGAGTTTCTCCCATTCTTCTCTGCAGATCGCCTCAAACTCTGTCATGTTGGATGCACAGCTTTTTTCAGGTCTCTCCAGAGATGCTTGATTGGGTTCAAGTCCGGGCTCTGGCTGGGCAACTCAAGGACATTCAGAGACTTGCCCCAAAGCCACTCCTGCATTGTCTTGGCTGTGTGCTTAGGGTCGTTGTCCTGTTGGAAGGTGAACCTTCGCCCCAGTGGAGTGCTGCAGAGATGGTTGTCCTTCTGAAAGGGTCTCCCATCTCCACATAGGAACACTGGAGCTCTCTCAGAGAGACCATTGGGTTCTTGGTCACCTCCCTGACCAAGGACCTTCTCCTCTGAGTCTTGGAGGTTCCAAAATTATTTCATTTAAGAATGATGGAGGCCACTGTGTTCTTGGGGACCTTCAATGCAGCAGAATATTTTGGGTACCCGGGAACTCTACAGACAATTCCTTTGACCTCATGGCTTGGTTTTTGCTAATGGCTTGGTTTTTGCTAACCTAATATAGACAGGTGTGTGCCTTTCCAAATCATGTCCAATCAATTGAATTTACCACAGGTGGACTCCAATCCAGTTGTAGAAACATCTCAAGGATGATCAATGGAGACAGGATGAACCTGAATACTTACGTACATTTCTAAAAAAACTATTTTCTCTTTGTCATTATGGGGTATTGTGTGTATATTGATGAAGACATTTTATTTTATTTGAATCAATTTTACAATAAGGCTGTAATGTAACAAAATGTGGAAAAATTGAAGGGGCCTGAAGACTTGTGAATGTCTAAACACAGTACAGTACCAGTCAAAAGTTTGGACACACCTACTCAAGTGTTTTTCTTTGTTTTTACTATTTTATACATTGCAGAATAATACTGAAGACATCAAAACTATGAAATAACACATATGTAATCATGTAGTACCCAAAAAAGTATTAAACAATTCTAAATATATTTTCTAATTTAGATTCTTCAAAGTAGCCACCCTTTGCCTTGATGACAGCTTTGCACACTCTTGGCATTCTCTCAACCAGCTTCATGAGGTAGTCATCTGGAATGCATTTCAATTAACAGGTGTACATTGGTAAAAGTTAACTTGTGGAATTTCTTTCCTTCTTAATGCATTTGAGCCAATCCGTTGTGTTGTGACAAGGTAGGGGTGGTCTGCAGAAGATAGCCCTATTTGGTAAAATACCAAGTCCATATTATGGAAAGAACAGCTCAAATAAGCAAAGAGAAATAACAGTCCATCATTACTTTAAGACATGAAGGTCAGTCATAATGGAAAATTTCAGTAACTTTTAACATTTCTTCAAATGCAGTCACAAAAACCATCAAGCGCTATGATGAAACTGGCTCTCATGAGGACCACAGGAAAGGAAGACCCAGAGTTACCTCTGCTGCAGAGGATAAGTTAATTGGAGTTACCAGCCTCAGAAGTTGCAGCCCAAATAAATGCTTCACAGAGTTCAAGTAACAGACACATCTCAACATCAACTGTTAAGAGGAGACTTCAAGGTAGATTTCTGCAAAAAAACACAACTAAAGGACACCAAAATGAGTTGGACGGCAGAGTGAAGGAAAAGCAGCCAACAAGTGCTCAGCATATGTGGGACACCCTAGACCCACTCCAATTTGCATACCGCCCAAATAGATCCACAGATGATGCAATCTCTATTGCACTCCACACGGGCCCTTTCCCACCTGGACAAAAGTAACACCTACATGAGAATGCTATTCATTGACTACAGCTCATCGTTCAACACCATATTACCTTCAAAGCGCATCACTAAGCTAAGGATCCTGGGACTAAACACCTCCCTCTGCAACTGGATACTGGACTTCCTGACGGGCCGCCCCCAGGTGGTGAGGGTAGCCACGCTGCCACGCTGATGCTCAACACTGGGGTGTGTGTTCACCCTCAGGGGTGTGTGTTCAGTCCCCTCCTGTACTCCCTGTTCACCCACGACTGCATGTCCAGGCCCGACTCCAACACCATCATTATGTTTGCAGATGACACAACAGTAGGCCTGATCACCAAAAATGACGAGACAGGCTATATGGAGGAGGTCAGAGACCTGGCCAGGTGGTGCCAGAATAACAACCTATCCCTCAACGTAACCAAGACTAAGGAGATGATTGTGGACTACAGGAAAAGGAGGACCGAGCACTCCCCCATTCTCATCGACAGGTCTGTAATGGAGCAGGTTGATAGCTTTATGTTCCTTGGTGTCCACATCACCAACAAACTAGAATGGTCCAAACACACCAAGACCGTCATGAAGAGGGCACGACAAAGCCTATGACCCCTCAGTAAACTAACAAGATTTGGCATGGGTCCTCAGATCCTCAAAAGGTTCTACAGCTGCAACATCGAGAGCATCCTGACTTTTTGTATTACTGCCTGGTACGGCAACTGCTTGGCCTCCGACCGCAAGGCACTACAGAGGGAAGTGCGTATGGCCCAATACATCACTGGGGCTAAGCTGCCTGCCATCCAGGACCTCTACACCAGGCAATGTCAGAGGAAGGCCCTAAAAATAGTCAAAGACCCCAGCCACCCTAGTCAAAGACTGTTCTCTCTACTAAGTAAGCATTTCACTGTAAGGTCTACCTGTTGTATTCGGCTGTCACGGCTTCTGCCGAAGTTGGTCCCTCTCCTTGTTCGGGCGGCGTTCGGCGGTCGAAGTCACCAACCGTTTAACCATCGCTGATCCTCTTTTCATTTTCCTTTGGTTTTGTCTTGGCTTCCATCACACTTGGTTCCAATCCCATCAATTACATGTTGTGTATTTAACCCTCTGTTCCCCCTCATGTCCTTGTGGGTGATTGTTTGTTGTAAGTGCTTGTGCACATCTATCCTGGTGTGCGTTGGGTTATGTACCCATTTATTTTATTGTTCTGTTTTCCTGTGGGTTTTGTTAATAAACTGCGCCGTTGGAAACACAGTTATTGCTCTCCTGCGTCGGACTTCTCTGCCACCAGTTCACACTCCTTACATCGGCGCACGTGACAAATAAACTTTGATTTGATTTGATACTTACTTTACTTTACTTAATCCTCTTTGTTCGTATGTGGAACATAAGGCTCGTCACGAGAGAGCACCACTGTTGGCCATCTTCTACCTGTCTGGAGATTGTGTTCCATGATAGACCACAGCCCTTCATCTCCTTTGTCCAAATGCATCTAAAAGAAACACAAAAGGAGAGCTGGTGGCCTATGATGATGATTTGTCAAATATTACTAGTCCCACACATTTTACTTCCACAGATACCCGAACATAAAGATTTTCCTCCTCATCCACAAAACATTCAGCAATCGTTATTAACACATTCACACAAAGATACGAGACAAAGAATAATGGCTTCTATATGGAACATGAAAACTCAGAATGGAACAGTATTGTTTGAAGCGTACTGCACCAGCCAGCCATTTTCAATTGGTATTTATTAGAAAGTTGGGGCCACATCTCTCTGATCGAAACAAAGAAAGAGAAATGAGAACTGTGGATGAAGCTGAGATAGTCCATCAGAGCGTGTAAGTGATCTGAGACACTGAGGGTGGCATCTGGAGACGCCAGTCCTTGGATCAGACTCATCCAGACCGAGAGCTTTATCTGCATCTGGGTCACATGTGCCTATACAACGACAGAGAGACAGACGAGGGATGCAGCCAAGCAAATCCCCACCTTTTTACCCTTTCGGCATCAAATTGTTTTGTTATATTTTTCTGTTAGGCATTGTTGTTGTATTTGGCAACAACAATCAGACAACTGGTATTCAAACATGCTCACAAACAATGCTGTTGACATGCTCAATTGAAAACATCGGATATGTGCTGTCCAGATTCTCACCAGCACTCTGTGGTTATTTATGTGTGTTGAAAGAGAAAAATGAAGAATGAAAACAGACATACAGTAACGTTACTTATAAACAGAGATGAAGAGAATACAAAGAGGGGGGGAGAGAGGGAGAGAGATTTAGAGAGAGAGACAGAGAGAGAGAGAGGGACAGAGAGAGAGAGAGAGAGAGACAGAGAGAGAGAAAGAGAGAGAGACAGAGAGAGAGAGAGAGAGACAGAGAGACAGAGAAAGAGAGACAGAGAGACAGAGAGAGAAATAGAGAGAGAGCGACAGAGTGAGGGAGAGAGAGACAGAGAGAGAGCGACAGAGAGAGATTTAGAGAGAGAGCGACAGAGGGAGAGAGAGACAGAGAGAGAGCGACAGAGAGAGGGAGAGAGAGACAGAGAGAGAGCGACAGAGAGAGGGAGAGAGATTTAGAGAGAGAGCAACAGAGAGAGGGAGAGAGAGACAGAGAGAGAGTGACAGAGAGAGATTTAGAGAGAGAGCGACAGAGAGAGGGAGAGAGAGACAGAGAGAGGGAGAGAGAGACAGAGAGGGAGAGAGAGACAGAGGGAGAGAGAGACAGAGAGAGGGAGAGAGACAGAGAGAGTGACAGAGAGAGGGAGAGAGAGACAGAGAGAGGGAGGGAGAGAGAAACAGAGAGAGAGCGACAGAGAGAGGGAGAGAGAGACAGAGAGAGGGAGGGAGAGAGAGACAGAGAGAGCGCGACAGAGAGAGATTTAGAGAGAGAGTGACAGAGAGAGGGAGCGAGAGACAGAGAGAGGGAGAGAGAGACAGAGAGAGAGCGACAGAGAGAGGGAGAGAGAGACAGAGAGAGAGCGACAGAGAGAGATTTAGAGAGAGAGCGACAGAGAGAGGGAGAGAGAGACAGAGAGAGGGAGAGAGAGACAGAGAGAGGGAGAGAGAGACAGAGAGGGAGAGAGAGACAGAGGGAGAGAGAGACAGAGAGAGGGAGAGAGACAGAGAGAGTGACAGAGAGAGGGAGAGAGAGACAGAGAGAGGGAGAGAGAGACAGAGAGAGGGAGAGAGAGACAGAGAGAGGGAGGAGAGAGAAACAGAGAGAGAGCGACAGAGAGAGGGAGGGAGAGAGAGACAGAGAGAGAGCGACAGAGAGAGATTTAGAGAGAGAGTGACAGAGAGAGGGAGCGAGAGACAGAGAGAGGGAGAGAGAGACAGAGAGAGAGCGACAGAGAGAGGGAGAGAGAGACAGAGAGAGAGCGACAGAGAGAGATTTAGAGAGAGAGCGACAGAGAGAGGGAGAGAGAGAGAGAGACGGAGACAGAGAGAGACAGACAGACAAACAGAGATAGAGAGAGATTCTCCATTAGCAGAATCAGGGGCCGGGGGCAGCCCGCAGGAGTGTGACCAGAGATTATTGTCCTGTGTGCTTGTTTGGGTTAAGGCTTTAGATGGGGAAATGGGATTAGGATAGCCCCGGCTGGAGAGAGAGACACACAGTAATGGGAAGCAGAGGAGTCCCCTGATCCTCCTCCACACAGAGCAGAGCAGAGAGAGCAGCCCTGTTATCCCACCTGATTGGATTACCCCCTGTTAAATGTGCTTTGATAAGGAAGGAGACCACTGCTGAGCCTCTCCTGGGTGCTGCTGGAAGGAGTAGACACACAGAGGCCTGTAAACGGATGCCTCTACACTCGTTGTGCTATTAACTCTGTTCTGTTTCTATTGCTTATGAGAATGCCACGAGAATCAGAAAAGAGCAGGACAGTGACAGGTGATTATTCAACCTTGATATTGGCTTGGTCATGACCAATGACACTGTACAGGTATATCATGGACTCCTACAACACCCAACTCATAATAGCACATCTCTATCACTGCACAGTTCCTCATCAGAGTTTAGAGACTCTGGGTTGGCCCATGTGGGTTGGGTGGGTAGCAGCAGAAGATCGAAATCAGCTCACTATACCACAGCTCCTGGATCAGTGTGTGGGGTTAAACCACAGTGTGCTTCTCTAAGCTGTTTTCATACATGTTCATATAAAAGAGAGATCCAACCTGCTAATTGCAGCTACCCTGCCAATCAAACAGTAACTACTGGTATCCTGCCTGTCTTCCCTTCCAATGGCTGAGCAGCTAATTTCAGCAGCGGTTTAAACAGCTGGAAAACAGCGCCTTGTGGCAAAACTGGAGGGGAGAGCCTGTGTGTGAATGTGTCTGTGATTATCTGTCTCTAAAACACAGAGAATAACATCACAGTATGCTTTATGTATAGTGTGTTTTTGGCAAAGCATGTCGCTTATCAGTGCAATCAGTGAAGAAACATGTCAGGATACATTATTGGATGGCATTGGGTAATGTAAAATTAGAGAAGACATCCTTACATAGAAGACATCAATAATATCACTACAGAAATGACAGAATATCTACACTCATTGTAATTATCAGCAGTGTTGGGGAGTAGTGAACGACATGTAGTTCAACAAATGATTTCACTACATTTGCAGTAGCTTGGTAGCAGTTGAACTATATTCAAATCTAAGCATTGTTTTTGGTGGTTAATTACTATTTTGCCATGTAGCGGTGTAGCTTACTACTGGAACTTTTTCTAAGTAACTTTAGTTAAATAAGCTATATTTTTCTTAAGAATAGCTTTAGTGTAGCTTAACATCTTCCAGAGCGAAGTCATTTGTAGCTTGGTAAACTATATTTTCAAAGTAGCTTCCCTAACACTGATTTTCAGGCCTCCATACCTTCTCCTACATACCTACATGTTTACTCCACGTGCACTGCCTGTGAGCCTTGTCCCCCTCCAAATGATTGATTAACATTTCATTCAAGTCCAGGTAACAGATATGTATGTAGTTGGTGCTGTATATTAACTAATATACATGGATTCTAATTTTTAAAATTATATATTAAATTTACAATTTTACAATTTATGCTCCCGCATATAAAAACAACGAAGACTGCCGGAATGCCCCGAACTTCTATGACTCACACGGTGGAGGAACATGTTGACAATAGCCTACTGTACGTGGTAAGTGGAAAATGTCTGTCATGATTTTTCTACAATATTCCCAAAATAGACACAATTCAAATCTTTATAATATAAAAATATATTTTCATCAATTAGATGTGGAAATACGTATTTGAGTGAACATTAGCAATCCAGCAACAGATGAAACAGAAAGTGAATTCTCTCCTCCCTCTTTCCCCGTTTTTAGCTTGCCATATAACATTAGCTGGCTAGGTTGAGAATATTTACTAGCCTGTACCAGTTGCAAACGTAGCTATGTTATCAACATATGTACACAACCAAAACAAAACGTATTATGCTACCTTAAAAGAAAGAGCCACACTTCATTCAGAAAGTGAGGAAGAGGATAGCTAGTTATAGCAAGCTAATGTTAGCAGCTGCCTCTTCAACAAGAAGCAACTGTGACAACATTGATCCTAAGATCAAAAAATGCTAAATCCACAATCCACTCATCCAAAGAAAACATGGCTCTGGGGCTTCTCTGAAATGCCACAATATCCGCGATTGGATCCATGGCCAAAGCATTGCATTTTAGTTTAGCCCGCACTCGGCAAGCTGTATAGAAAACTCCCCCGTAGCCACACAATGGCCGAATTACCACAACACACAGCCCCCAAAAACACCTTAAAAACTTTCTCTATACAGTGACCTCCGTCGCAGCCAAAACTACATTTTCCCATAGGCTTGTAATATCTATAGTATGACAGCATCAGCAGTAAGTTACCAACAGCTGGCAGACATGTTTACATTTGGTTAGTTGTATTAGTGTTATTTAGATGGAAAAGTGAGCTAAATGTGAGCCAACATTAGCATAGAGATAGCAAGCTAGCTAGCTCTTTCACTTACCCGGTTGACTTCCATGCTCACTGAAGCCCATGATAATGCTTGGTCTCTGCTGGTGGTGCTGGTGGTTTGAGATGCTTTAGAAGCCACCTTGATGGTAGGGATAGCATTTACCTTGAGAAGCAACTTGTTGCTGAATCACGCATTCCCTTGTTGATAGCCGTTTTTCCGAAGTTAGAGCTGATTTGGAAAAAACTTCAAACCCAACTTTTCGAACTACATTATAATATTATAACAATTGATTCAAGAGTTTGTAGTTTTACAATGTTTTATTGGGGTGCTCTAACTTCTTATGGCTGGGGGCAGTATTGAGTAGCTTGGATGAATAAGGTGCCCAGAGGTGCTCAAAGTAAACTGCCTGCTACTCAGTCCCAGAAGCTAAGATATGCATATTATTAGTATATTTAGATAGAAAACACTCTGAAGTTTCTAAGACTGTTTGAATGATGTCTGTGAGGATAACAGAACTAATATGGCTGGCAAAAACCTGGGAGAAAATCCAAACAGGAAGTGGGAAATCTGAGGTTTGTAGTTTTTCAACTCTTGGCCTATCGCATACACACTGGGATATTGGTCATGTTGCACTTCCCAAGGCTTCCACTAGATGTCAACAGTCTTTAGAACCTTGTTTGATGCTTCTACTGTGAAGTGGGGCCAAAGGATAGGGGAATGAGTCAGGGCTCAGGCAGAGTGCCATGAGCTGACAACGCTCGTTCACGTGAGAGCGAGCTCTGTTCCATTGCATTTCTACAGACAAAGGAATTCTCCAGTTGGAACATTATTGAAGATTTATGATAAAAACATCCTAAAGATTGATTCTATACTTTGTTTGACATGTTTCTACGACCTGTAATATAACTTTTTGGACTTTTTGTCCGTACTTTCCGCTGGACTTGCACGCGCGTTGTGAGTTTGGATTTGTTTTGTGTAACATGAAGTCCTATGAGTGTCATCTGATGAAGATCATCAAAGGTTAGTGATTAATTTGATCTATATTTCTGCTTTTTGCGACTCCTCTCTTTGGCTGGAAAAATGGCTGTGTTTTTCTGTGACTTGGCTCTGACCTAACATAATCGTTTGGTTTGCTTTCGCTGCAAAGCCTTTTTGAAATTGGACACTGTGGTGGGATTAACAAGACGTGTATCTTTAAAATGGTGTAAAATACTTGTATGTTTGAGGAATTTTAATTATGGGATTTCTGTTGTTTTGAATTTGGCGCCCTGCACTTTCACTGGCTGTTGTCATATCGATCCCATTAGAGGTCTTAGATCTCAGCCCAAAGAGGTCTAAGTTACTAATATATGCATTGCATTTCTGGCATTGAGAAATAAGTGCTACACTTCCTTTAATTATTCCATTGGCCAACATTTCCAAAGATATGGCATTCAACACCTACTCTAGGTGGATTGGATTGAAAACGTTAGTGATCCTATAATTGCTTTTAAATTACATTCAACGTGAGCGTTTATAATTTTTCAAATCATTATCACCAACGCTACCACAGTGATTTTTTTGTAATTTAATATGCATGTCAAATTCCCTACGGAACAGGGGCTTTCATCAGGTTGCGTTATATTGTATAGAAAGGGTACATGTTCAGAAATAGACTACTGTTAGGAATTCAGAAGTTAATAAAGACATTAGGATACAAGGCGGTTCCTCTGAATTTATTGGCCGTTGCAATTTCACCGAAGTGCAACACAACATCACAGTCAATGGACACTACAACTGAGAGAGGGGCAAAAGTGCACAAGATAATTAAATAAAAGCCACCACATGTCTGCCTGACATCCACTTAATGAATTAGCCCTTGGTATACAAAACACTGTTAACTAATTAACTAAATTGTTGTTAATGTGGAGCGCATGTGAAGGCAACCGCACACTAATGGCCAACGGCTCTCAAAGGTATAAATGTCAGTGCTTGCTCGGAACCAGTGGCAACTATTTATTAGCGGAGGGGTTTGTTTGGGGGTAGATTAATGAAAGGGAGAGCCTTAAATCTGGACGGACACATTTATCATTAGTAATCTATGTAGACATCTGTAACCAACCTGCTCTTTCCACCCACTGCTTGGTGTTCTAATTCTGATGATCCAAGCGGGTTGTGCAAATACAGTAGTGCATGGAATATTGTCGCTGTAAGTATTTGTGAGCAATGTCACTCTACAATAGATGACTCAATGGAGAGTCTGAAACCCTGACCTACTTGATTAAGCCCTTGGCTTAATAATAAGCGGCATAGGCCATTGAGGAATGTCCTTCATCTCACTTGGTTCCGAGGAAGTTTTTCCAGGACACACCAGTTGAGGCTTCTCCCAGCCATTTCTGCCTGGACGACCCTTCTCAGAGAGGAAATAAATAGGCTCTTCAGAGGAAACAGATTTCTGTTTTTTTCTCCACGCTGATTTAATTTTGTGGTGGAGCATGGGGCTTGTTTATGTGAGTAGGGGCTACCTCAGTAGCTCACTCTAATGTGATTGGCCAAGGTGTAAGGTGACATGTCATTGGTTTGGGGATTTTAAGGTTTTGTTTGAGCTATGCATATAGTTGGATCAATCTCCTCTAAGGTAAACTATCACAGGCCAGGAAGCACTGTGACCAAAAGTATCACGTGGACAATAATAAAGGGTTGGAAATGTTCTAAGGGTCTTCGATTTGCTCCTAAAATCGGCAAAAGATGTAAAATAACATACATTATTAGAATGCATTGACAGTAGTTCCGTAAGTTGACTTTTAACTTAATCAACAGTGATGCCCCATGAAGAGCGACATGATGTGAGAAATAAAAAGTTACAAATCAAATCTCTGTTGAAATTCTACGGCAATCTATCCCTGGTTCTTTATGGACAGTTAAACTTGTATTTATTTGCTGTTTGGTTGAGGTGCTTGCCAACCAACTTTGAGCAAGGCTACAGCAGTACCTTTCTATAATGGCAAGAAGTTTTCAAAGTGACTTTTACAGTTATTTATAGTTGGGTTGTCCTTAGAAAGGCACTGAATCTTTTAGCTGCCAAAAGTTTTCCAGAAGTTAACAAGATGCTGTAACTCTTTTGAAACAATTAAACCACTGTAAGTTCACTTAAACTGGACCTGTATAGATGAAAGATCCTGAAGCCATCAGAGAGCCAGAGTGTCATCTTAATCTCTAACTATGTAAATATGTTGTTGTTAAAGTGAATGTGTGGGTGCATGCGTTTGTGTGTGTGCATGTGGGTATGTGTATGTGTCTCTCCCACCCAGAGTCAGTCGTGAAACTTAATTGCTTGCACATGTGGAATATTTTCAAGTGTTTAGAATAAAGTTAGTCTCAAGAAGAAGCAAAAAAATTGAGAAAAAAAACAACTTTCCGTCAGCAGCTATAGACAGCCACCCCCTTCTGCCGCTCCCTCTGCTGAGACAAATGCCTTTCTCTTCCTCTCCTCACAGGATTTCAGGGTCAAAGGTCAGGGGGAAGATCTCTGGATTGGACACAGGCCTGTTGTGTCAAAAGGAGGAGACACCAAAGCTATTCAGTAACATGACACCGTGCTTCTATACTCTGGTTAAAGTGATAACAGAAATAAAAATAACACAGACAAAATCCACCTCTCTGGCCCTTACAAAATAGGACACATTTTAGAGACAGAATATACAGAATTTCCCAAAAAGCTAATTGAAGAGACAAATAAATACACAGTAAAGGCAAAAAGTGGATAACTGGCTGACTGGCTTGCATCCCAAACCCCCCTTCTAGAGTGGGATGAAGTGTTCCAGGGACTGGGGAACCATGCACAATTTCAGAAATGTATTAGTGGGTAAAGATGGAAAAGTGCGTTGAATCTTGTGTAACTCTATAGGGGTCTAAATGGGGAAGGCCTGAGAGACAGGGTCATTTAAAGAAGACATATAATCCTAATTACTGACTTACCTGGTCTGGGGCCCCTCGTCTCAGCAGTCTGGTCCTTTGCTCCTCTGTCAATACACTTACATTAACAATGTTAATGAGATGATGGTCAAAGTCCAAACCAACAGATCAATATGACCAAGACTAGGTTGTCATCTGTTTTGTAATACCTTAACTTTTTACACATTGGTGTTATGTGTGGGTGTATTGTGTATTGTGTCACCATGCAATAATTGTGAAAACATTCTTAGTGATCATTAATAAAGATAAGATACAATTATTACATATCACCTTGATTGGATGACGTACCAGGTTTTTGTGTCAATATTGATGTACTGATTGTTTTCTTTAGCATCATGTTTTGAAATAAGACAATGCTGCTTAATATGAATTGCAGATGTTATTGTCCACTAGCACATACAGTATGTTTTAGTAACTAAGCAATTAACGCTATACTATTAGTACATAACACCATGCTTTTCTATTATAGCACATGTCCAGTAATGTGTTTTCCAGGTTGTACTGGTAAGTTGCGAAGTCAGTCCGAACCTTTTCTATTCCCTGTGCAACAAGACACTTTTTCTTTGGTTCCCTCTACTGTATGCCTAGGACAGAGATTACATCATTGTTCCCCAAAAATTAAGCTTTTAAATCGATTTAAACATTTATTATGCACAGAGATCACATACTGCAGCGACACCCTGGGTAGGAAATATGTAAATCCATCATCAATAAAGAAGGACTTTAGTCCAGCAAATATCCTGTATTACTGCCTTATTAACCTCACCTGTGTATGGATTCAGGATGGCTTCTGTTGGTTATCTTCTTCACATAGCATAGAGGAAGATGTGCACCCCGCATCACCTGACTGTCCTCCGTCTCATTTTTAACTAACTGTCTCCTTTTTTTTTTTACAGCAGTCCAAAGCTGCCCCCCCCGCCCCCTGCCTAATTGAAACCAGGCATGTTCCCCCTCTGTAGTCCACCCATCCTACCCCTACCCCCTAACCCCTCCCCATAACCCCTCCATCCCTCATCTGGGCACAAACATCTGGTCCACATACACCCCAAGTCTCCAGTCCCCCCACCTCCCACCCCTCTGAAATAACTAGACAGATACTCACGCTAATTGAGTGGCCGAGAACAATACAAAAAAAACACAGCTATTCATATACACTACCGTTCAAAAGTTTAGGGTCACTTAGAAATGTCCTTGTTTTGGAAAGAAAAGCACATTTTATGTCCATTAAAAGAACATAAAATTGATCAGAAATACAGTGTTGACATTAAGGCTAGGGGGCACTATTTTCACGTCCGGATGAAAAGTGTGCACAAAGATAATCACATGGTTTGCTTTCACTGTAAAGTCTTTTTGAAATCTGACACTGTGGCTGGATTAACAAGAAGTTCCTCTTTAAACTGATGTATAACACTTATATGATTTATGAATTATTATTATGAGTATTACTGTTTTTGAAATTGGCGCGTTGCTATTTCACTGGGTGTTGTCAAATCAATCCCGTTAACGGGATTGGCGCGCGAAGGGATCACTAAGAAGTTAATGTTGTAAATGACTATTGTAGCTGGAAACTGCAGATTTTTTATGGAATATCTACATAGGCGTACAGAGGCCCATTATCAGCAACCATCACTCCTGTGTTCCAATGGCACGTTGTGTTAGCTAATCCAAGTTTATCATTTTAAAAGGCTAATTGATCATCAGAAAACCCTTTTGCAATTATGTTAGCACAGCCGAAAACTTTTGTGCTAATTACAGAAGCAATAAAACGAGCTTTCTTTAGACTAGTTGAGTATCTGGAGCATCAACATTTGTGGGTTTGATTACAGGCTCAAAATGGCCAGAAACAAATAACTTTCTTCTGAAACTCATCTATTCTTGTTCTGAGAAATGAAGGCTATTCCATGTGAAAAATATTGTTCTGTATTTTTGATCAATTTGATCTAATTTTAATGGACACATTTGTTTGCTTTTCTTTCAAAAACAAGGACATTTCTAAGTGACCCCAAACGTTTGAAATGTAGTGTAAACATGAAAAAAGACAGGCAAAGGAAAACTCTGGAAAAGGAAACAATCCAAGACAATATGAATCCACCCACAATTTGGGGAAAAAAAGCTAAGCATCTCCATGCGCTAGTTTTCCAATCTAGTGCAGGGTTAGAAGAAGCTAATTGGCCATCAGTGTCTGTGCTAGTACAAACGCCATGTTTTATGAGCAGGTTCATTCTAATGTATAAATAATGTCAAAATTCACTCTTGGTCAGTAGATTCAGTGATGACTGTTATTTTCACCGATACAAAATGTGACCGACAGGCTCAAATCGGTCATACTGTATGTAGCAAAATTTGAAATGGTCTTTTTTGGATAAAAGTAGAGACTCAGAGCTACTAAATGGTATATCATACACAACAGTTGAGGAACAATGGGAAAGTAATTCTGCTTTGTAAGTTTATAAACCGCCTTTGAATCTTTTGGTACTACAACTGGAGAGCCCTTCTTTGTCTACACCCAATCAGCATCGTTCACACCCTCTTAAGATTTAGCCCCATCCATCTCTTTAAGGGTTGATCTGAGGGTTCTGTACTAACAGCAGCAGTCAAGCACCCAACTAACCTGCTAGCTACTTCCAGACACAAATGAGAGAACAGATCACTGAACATTACTTGCCCTAGCAGAGCTGGTTAGGCTGTTCTGTTATCCAAAGCATTGGTGACTGCAACTGTGCTGTCAGATTGTCCATTTGTAAATTCTCATAAATTCAGAGCGTTTCGCTCTCGGAGCGTTCAGAGTGCACACTGGACACTAGGGTTGATCCAAACATTCTGATTTCACAATGGCAGTCAAGCACTGAAGCGAACTGGCTAACATTGGCTAGCTTGCTATGTACTTCCAGACACATAATGAGAGAACACCCCACTCTGACCCTTTTACTCACCCTAGCAGGGCTGGTTAGGCTGTTTTCATGTTATCGAGAGCATTGGTGATTGCAACTGTGCTGTCAGATTGTCAATGAAACATCCCAAATCATGACATTACCATACCACCCTGCAGGACTCTGCAGGTAGCTAACTAGCTAACCAACAAAGTTCAACCTACACATTTTAAACCCATTTTAAACAAAGTTGTATCATTATCATTTTAGAAACATAGGTCACCATTGTGGAGTGTTGCTATAATATACAATATCTAAATATGATTTAGCACCATTTTGTGTGTGTGTGTGTGTGTGTGTGTGTGTGTGTGTGTGTGTGTGTGTGTGTGTGTGTGTGTGTGTGTGTGTGTGTGTGTGTGTGTGTGTGTGTGTGTGTGTGTGTGTGTGTGTGTGTGTGTGTTTGCCCAAGTCTGTGTGTGTGTGTGCACATGTGTTAATTTGCTCACCATAAACCAAAGCTAATAGAGTGTTGCCCTTTTAACTATCTCTCAAGGTGACCAGATTACTGACATCCAATTAATGAAGGCCCTCTGGCTGGCTGCCCAAAGCACAGTCTCACCCTGAGAGAAAGAGGAAGGCTCACTCTGTATAAATCACACAGCCATGGGGGGAGGAAGGGAGAGAGTAACGGAGGTACGGAGGTACGGAGGAAGGGAGGAACAGAGGGAAGGAGGGAGGGAAGAGGGAACAGAGGGAGGAGAGGAACAAAGGGAGGGAGGAACAGAGGGAGTGAGGACAGGAACGGAGGAAAGGAGAAGAGAGGAAGAAATAAAAGAGTGACTAAGAGGAGAAGAGAGGGGGGAGAGGCTCTTCTCGTTACATTGGACCAAGTTGAAGTTGCCCTGGTAACTGGTGTGAGTAACCCCTCCCTACTGTATCTGATGTGTGCCGCAAGGCAGCCTGCTCCGTTCACACTTAACCTCATGGATCCTCAGTATTATGCATCATTGCAGAGGAATGTAGACTGTGGCCTGCAGGCTATGAACGGAGGAAACCAGAGACTGAGGGCTATTATGGCTCCTCTCCTCTCCTGTCTTCTCCTCTCCTCTTCTGTACAGTACAGTACAGTACAGTACAGTACAGTACAGTACAGTACAGTACAGTACAGTACAGTACAGCACAGCACAGCACAGCAGAGCACATCACAGCATAGTACAGCACAGTACAGTACAGCACAGCACAGTGCAGTACACACTAGATCAGGTTCAGACATGTTGTTACAGATATGTCAGGAAGTGTTTCAATAGACTTCATTGATAAGTGACTTCCGAATTCCTACACTGTTTTACTGCATAAACCCAAATAATCACACATGTACACACACATATGCACATATATGCATGCAAGCACACACGCACACAGACACCCTCCATTCCACACACACACGTGGCCATAAATGCAAGAACTCACACACATACTGTATCAGTCCATCATTATGAGGACTTAAACTTAATTAAATGACATGTTGCCCTTTGTTTAAAAGCATACTTTAAGGAAGATGGGGAAGTTTAATTAACCTGGGGTGTAGAACGTGAGAGAGGAGGGGACGAGGAGGGGAAGGGGAGTGGAGGGTGGGTGTCTGCAGCTCCTGGCATAGTGCCTGTACAGAGATTAAATATTCTCCCACACACACATTAGCCATCCAAGTGTGGACTGTCTGCAGAGAGATGGTAACAAGGGATACATTTATGCCATCTGATCAAATGACCTACAAACATACCAATGCAATCACTTACACTACCGGTCAAAAGTTTTAGAACACCTATTCATTCAAGGGTTTTTCTTTGTTTTTACTATTTTCTACATTATAGAAAAATAGTGAAGACATCAAAACTATGAAATAACACATATGGAATCAGGTAGTAACCAAAGAAGTGTTAAAAAAATCCAAATATATTTTATATTTGAGATTCTTCAAAGTTGCCACCCTTTGCCTTGATGACAGCTTTGCACACTCTTGGCATTCTCTCAACCAGCTTCATAAGGTAGTCACCTGGAATGCATTTCAATTAACAGGTTTGCCTTGTCAAAAGTTAATTTGTGGAATTTCTTTCCTTCTAAATGCATTTGAGCCAGTCAGTTGTGTTGTGACAAGGTTGAGGGGAGGGGGTACACAGAAGAAAGCCCTATTTGTTAAAAGACCAAGTCCATATTATGGCAAGAACAGCTCAAATAAGCAAAGAGAAACAACAGTCCATCATTATTTTAAGACATGAAGATCAGTCAATATGGAAAATGTGAAGAACTTTGAAGATTTCTTCAAGTGCAGTTGCAATAACCCTCAAGCATTGTGAGGAAACTGGCTCTCATGAGGACCGCCACAGGAAAGGAAGACCTAGAGTTACATCTGCTGCAGAGGATAAGTTCATTAGAGTTACAAGCCTCCGAAATGTAAGTAACAGACACATCTCAACATCAACTGTTCAGAGGAGACTGTGTGAATCAGGCCTTCATGGTCGAATTGCTGCAAAGAAATGACTACTAAAGGAAACCAATAAGAAGAAGAGACTTGCTTGGGCCAAGAAACATGAGCAACGAACATTAGACTGGTGGAAATTTGTCCTTTGGTCTGGAGTCCAAATTGCCAATTTTTGGTCACAACCTCCTTGTCTTTGTGAGATGTGGTGTGGGTGAACGGATGATCTCCGCATGTGTATTTCCCACCGTAAAGCTTGGAGGAGGAGGTATTATGGTGTGGGGTTGCTTTACTGGTGACACAGTCAGTGATTTATTTAGAATTCAAGGCACACTTAACCAGCATGGCTACCACAGCATTCTGCAGCGATACGCCATCCCATCTGGTTTGTGCTTAGTAGGACTATCATTTGCTTTCAACAGGACAATGACCCAACACACCTCCAGGCTGTGTAAGGGCTATTTCACCAAGAAGGAGAGAAATGGAGTGCTGCATCAGATGACCTGGCCTCCACAATCCCCTGACCTAAACCAAATTGAGATGGTTTGGGATGAGTCAGACTACAGAGTTAAGGAAAAGCAGCCAAGTGCTCAGCATATGTGGGAACACCTTCAAGACTGTTGGAAAAGCATTCCAGGTGAAGCTGGTTGAGAGAATGCCAAGTGTGTGAAAAGCTGGCATCAAGGCAATGGGTGGCTATTTGGAGAAGCTGAAATATAAAATATATTTTGATTTGTTTAATACTTTTTTGGTTACTACATGATTCCATATCTGCTATTTCATAGTTTTGATGTCTTCACTATTATTCTGCAAAGTAGAAAATAGTAAAAATAAATAAAAACCCTTGAATGAGTAGGTGTTCTAAAACTTTTGACCGGTAGTGTATCTCTGAAACAAAATACTGTTGGTGGACAAAATGTTAAAGAGGCGATGGTGTAACAAATAATTTAGGGCAATAGATTTCTCAGAAGAAAGGAAATATTTTAACCCTCGTGCTCCTAATGCACCACCTGCCCCCATGCATCCTCCTCAGCCCCTTCCTACCAACCCAACTGGGTGAGTGGCTCCGCAGACCTCGGGACCAGCTTTCACAGACAGCCATTTAAAATAACAATTGCTTGCATGTCAGCTTTCTGGCCTCTGAAATTCATGATAGATGAGGTAATGTGATCGTGCACAGTGCAATCCAAAATGTTGTGTGTCTGTATACGCATGTGACATGTGTGTATTTGCTTGTCTATAGACTTTGTGTGTGGTGATCCCATTTCTCACCTTAAACATGTTCAAATAGACGTGAAAAATCTGTAAACCAGAAAACTGTCAAATAACAAATAAGAAAAACAAATTGGGCAAATGATTTGCAACTGTTCTGCATGGCCCTTTGATACCTAAGGCTTTGTCAAGCATGGAAGTCATGTGCCTGTTTTCAATTAGATCCAATGTGCAAGCAGTATTAAACCCGTACATGCTTTCATTTAGTCAAAATTACAACTCAATTAAAACCCTGTAAAATTGCCATAGAGTTAACGATTGAGAAAAGAAACATAACCATACCATTATAACGTGCAAGCGCGGCTTTAGCCGCCTCACTGCACATAGGGACATTACTCGGACGACAAGAAGCTTGTCGTCCGAGTAAGTGCCAGTGCATAAACACTAATAATAGGTTCCATAAAGTCAGTCATATGGCACTGTGGTCTGGTCCCAGAGGGGCTCTTAACAGGTGCTGCATGGGGTCTGGGGCATCCCTGGCAGGGACTGGGCAGGACTGTAATGCAATGTGGCTCTCCCTCATGTGGTGGGGTGCGAGGCCATGCAGAGGGTTGCATACATCAGCCCAGCAGAGATAGAAGACACACTGAATGACATGAAGCTTGTAGATTAGCAGGAAAAAACTCCTACATAATTATCCTAGAACGCAATGCTAAACCTTTATTTCAGAGATAGAGAGAGCGCTCTCTTAAGACAAATAAAGGCAGGAGTATTGTTTTCCTGAATAGGCCAGAGCAGTGCATAGAGAAGATGGCAGGGATCTCCATGGAGGGAGAAGATTTGTGGAGCTTTCCACTGGCTCTGCATGGAACATGAAGCAAAAAAAAACTAATAAACAAAGAGAGAAAAACAGTCTGAATAAAAGAGAGAGGCGGGCTCCTTGTCGCCACACTCATTCTTCTGGCGCTGTACTCTATTCTTCCCCTGGTCCCCCTCCTTCATCCCCTCTTACTCCTCCTCCTCCCCTCATCTCTCAAATTCTCCCACTCGCATGCTCTCTCTCTCTCTCTTCCTCTACATGGCTTTAATAAACACTCTCTCCTGGTTTAATCTCACAGAAACACGTTCCTCTCGACAGAGAGACAGGACCAAAATCGCTCACTCCCCCTCCTCCCTTCTTCCTCCATCCCTCCCCCACAGTCCCTCCCTTTCACCGGGGCCTCATCCTTCCCATGACAGCTACCCTTTCAATCGGGTAATCTTGGGCTAAGTAGCCATTTCCATTTCAGCCCCCCATTGAAGGCGACTGCTGGTGAAAAGGCAGAGGCTTGTAGGCCTGGCTGCTAATGGGGCCAGAGACAAGGCCTCCCCATTCTGCAACCTGGACTCGGGCTAGACGTAACATAGTAAACAAAAATCTGAACACTAAAATTAGTATGATATATTACATTTGGTAGGTTATGTACTCATTTGTCCGTCATACTTTTCGTATGGTAAGTTACAATTACAATTAGTATGAAATGTTACGAGTTCCATTTGGGACAATATATTACAAATATGAAATAAATATGCTATGTTACGAGTTCCAATTTGTTTAACATTAGCAAGGTGGTGAATGCTAACATTAGCTAGGTAGCTAATATTAGCTAGGCTAGTGTAAGGGTTAGGGGTTAAGGTTAGGGTTAGGAGTTAGATTAACACTGGAAGACTTAATATGAATTTAAAATTGAAATATCTCCGTCATTTTTAAAGTCATGCCCCCCTCCATCCTGGACCTTTCCTTAATAAGTATATGTAACACATGTATGTTGTTAGAATGTTGTGTTATAAGCAGTTTTAAGAGGACATGTCTTTTTGGGGAGCGCAAAAAAAGTGACTCTTGGTTGCTAGAGGTTAGCATTATACACCAACCTACCCACCCTCCTTACATTTTTTGCCTTAAGCAACCTTCTGTCTTATGCAACCATACCAAACGTAGCATAGCACACTAATTTGTGCAGCTCGGGTTTTTGTTTACTATGCTACATCTAGTCTATGAGACCAGGCTGAATTCTGTCATGAACAGAGGAGAATAAGAGCCTCTTATCAACAGGCCACAGCCAGGCTCTCCCAAACACCATTCTTCACCAAATTGGCTTCTCCCTCCCTCCTTTCTCCCTGTCTCTCAACCCCACTGTCCCTCAGAAATCTAAACCAATTCTCTAATTGTTATACGATTGAAAATAAACTCAGCAAAAAAAGAAACGTCCTCTCACTGTCAACTGCGTTGATTTTCAGCAAATGTGTAAATATTTGTATGAACATAACAAGATTCAACAACTGAGACATAAACTGAACAAGTTCCACAGACATGTGACTAACATAAATGGAATAATGTGTCCCTGAACAAAGGGAGGGTCAAAATCAAAAGTAACAGTCAGTTGCTGGTGTGGCCACCAGCTCCATTAAGTACTGCAGTGCATCTCCTCCTCATGGATGAGTTCTTGCTGTGAGATGTTACCCAACTCTTCCACCAAGGCACCTGCAAGTTCCCGGACATTTCTGAGGGGATTGACCCTAGCCCTCAGCCTCCTATACAACAGGTCCCAGACGTGCTCAATGGGATTGAGATCCGGGCTCTTCGCTGGCCATGGCAGAACACTGACATTCCTGTCTTGCAGGAAATCACACACAGAATGAGCAGTATGGCTGGTGGCATTGTCATGCTGGAGGGTCATGTCAGGATGACCCTGCAGGAAGGGTACCACATGGGGGAGGAGGATGTCTTCTCTGTAACGCACAGTGTTGAGATTGCCTGCAATGACAACAAGCTCAGTCCGATGACGCTGTGACACACCGCCCCAGACCATGACGTACCCTCCACCTCCAAATCGATCCTGCTCCAGACTACAGGCCTTGGTGTAATGCTCATTCCTTCGACGATAAACGCGAATCCGACCACCACCCCTGGTGTGATGTTCGGATGTAACGATCCTGTGCAGGTCTTGCTACACGTGGTCTGCCACTGCGAGGATGATCAGCTGTCTGTCCTGTCTCCCTGTAGCGCTGTCTTAAGCGTCTCACAGTACGGGCATTGCAATTTTTTGCCTTGGCCACGTCTGCAGTCCTCATGCATTCTTGCAGCATGCCTAAGGCACGTTCACGCAGATGAGCAGGGACCCTGGGCATCTTTCTTTTGGTGTTTATCAGAGTCAGTAGAAAGGCCTCTTTAGTGTCCTAAGTTTTCATAACGGTGACCTTAATTGCCTACCATCTGTAAACTGTTAGTGTCTTAACGACCGTTCCACAGGTGCATGTTCTTTAATTGTTTACGGTTCACTGAACAAGCATGGGAAACAGAGTTTAAACCCTTTACAGTGAAGATCTGTGAAGTTATTTGGATTTTAACTAATTATTTTTTGACAGGGTCCTGAAAATGGGACATTTCTTTTTTTGCTGAGTTTTTTTATATTCTTGTGACTCTGTCGTTGAGTATGGTATTAAAACATTCAGGAAGTAAGTGGCACTTCTAGAAGTCAAGTGGGCTTGACTGTAATTTACAGTATACACTTGTATTGAAGAGTGAGGGAAATAATGACATGCCCTAGATCAGTGGTTCCCAACCAGGGATACTAGGACCTATGAGGGATCTTGGTCTATCCACAGGGGGTACTTGATAAGACTCATGAGACCATAGGCCTACTAGTAAAATGCACATGAGGGGGTACTTCAGGGCAGAGCTAAATTCAGTTGGTGGTACAATAACCAAAAAAGGTTGGGAACTAGATGACAAGGACGCTACAGTATTAATTAAGTGTACAGCACCTCAGCGGCCTGCTTAATCTCACTCAACCCCATGTCCCTGGTAGGATCTGATAGACATACACCAGGAGGGAATGGAAAGCCATGGTAAAACCCAAAGAAATGTCCTAGTCCCTTCCCTTCCCATATTCATTCTTTATGTTCATCTCCTGCCCCTCAGAAAGTCCTTCTTTCTCTCCTCTGGGTTGTTGGTGAAAACAACACAACAACAAAAACAATTGGGACCACAATATTCAACAGACCTGGGCAATTACATATTGTACTTGTTTTCCAACAATTTCCCTGATATTCAACCAGTATTCCTTTCATCCCCGAGTGTGGTTAATTAAAGCTCCATCTCTTCTCTCCTCTCCCCAGATGTTGCAGCGCCGTTCAGCAGTTGAGAAAGAGAAGTGTTAACCTCCCCTCCAAACCGCAGGCAGAAGAGCTGCATTCCTCTCCCACAATATCCATGCACTGTGTTACCACGGCAACCCCCAACCAAATACAATGGCCGTTCAACCCTGTTTACTTTTTTCCTCCCTTTTTTGATTTCATCACTGGGCTCCCATGCACACTCTGGTTAAAATAAACAGAGATGGAGTCCATATTCAGCCAAGCCCGCGTGAGTTTATTTTGAGTCTCCGCCTGGTTCGGTCCATGACGCTGTTTCGCCATCCCTCTCACTTTTCACTGCTCGAAAGTTGGAAAGGATGGCCGTGCTGTGAGCAGAGGAGACATGGAGCTCTGGTTTGAATTGTCTGAGCTCGTTTGAGACACGACGCCCCAAATAGTTTGGAAGCAGAGTGTTCTTTGCAGAGAGGAGCCAAATCCAGAGGAGAGGGAAGCCCTGGAGTACAAGAGTACTGGCCATGATGAGGATCATAGTGCAGAGGTTATTTATCTCTCATCTGTTTACACACTATCACTACCCAATATCATGTACAAATATAGTCTACAGACGCACAAACTCACACATACAAACACACAATTTGTCCCATTCAGGAATGACAGTAACTTGAGGTCTAAAACCTATTAATTGATTAGCCGTAATATGACACTATGTTCTCTTAATTAGGTTCTCTTCTCAGACATTCAGCAGACGTTCCGATGGTTGAGTATCCCTTTATTAGTCTGGATTCCATCTCAAGCTCCCCAATAGGCACTTAACTCCTGCCTAATAGCGGATTTTCCCATACTTCCTCTGGGAGGCTATTCAACTGAGAATAGTTAATTTGTTTCTAATGCTTGGCTAATGGAGGATCCTAACAGGAGGATTTTGGGGGATTGACAAGTATTTTAAATTATTTCAGAAAACTGACAGATGAATGATGAATGATGACATTTTAGGCCAGACGCAGTAAGACTTTTCTGTCTGGGAGTTGTGGAATATGTGGTGGGGGTCAACAGAATTGAAAACCTTTCGGCTACACTCTGCCACACATACAGATATTTTGATCCACATTGTAAATATACAGGTATTTAGATCCTAAATGTAACATTTTGCAAAGTTATACCGAAAGGTTCTTATTAGTGAGTAGAAGGTATCTCCAGTACTATCACAGCCATGCAGTGCCCAGTCCGTTACCCTGTGAGTGACAACCTGTGGCACTATCGGTTGTCACGTCTGCAGAGCGGGGGTGGCTAAGGGACCAGGGGGGCGGGGAGGGAGGCAGAGCTATAACAGCGGAGAGGGCTGAGAGGCTGGGGTCTCAGCAAAGGGTATCTTTAAATAGCAGTGTGTGCCCAAAAGTGGCTCCACTAATCAATCTAATTCTGACTGCTAGCACTGGCCTCCCCTCTCAGACGTTTAAATGCATGTAGATAACCTTATCTCAACCCGCCACATCCTTCACAATTAGCGCTTTCTATCTCCACACAAACACAGACATGCATATTTCTACTTCTACAACCAATGTGTATGTGTGCGTGTGTGCGTGTGTGCGTATGCGTGTGCGTGTGCGTGTGTGTGTGTGTGTGTATGTATGTGTGTGTGTGTGTGTGTGTGTGCGCGCGTGCGTTTGGTGTTGGACCTCAACCCTCCATAACCCTCCGGACTTAGAAGGATGAGATCATGAGACAGGAGGCCAAGAAATCCTCTCCTCCTATTGGCTTTTGGTTCCTGACTTCAGAATCCTATGAAATACTACTTGCTCTCTCCTTGCTGTTCATTTCTACAACAACACAGACAATGATCAAGACAACACCTTCCACCGGCTCCATCCTAGCTGTTGCTAATGCGACAGTTGTGGAGATTTTAAATGATCTAGCCATTGGGGAAAATGCATGACGTTAGCGTGAAGAGAGGATTGTACCAGAGGAAAACCTCAGCTCCTCGGAGCATCCGCATGCAGTCTTATGCTTCACACCTGTGTTCTGGAACAGTGGGCAAAGAATGGATGAGCGACGTGACAGTGATCATCAGACCATTTTCATTGGGCAGAGGAAGGAGGGGGATAGAGGGGAGGGGCTCAATCACATCATCTTTGACAGGTTGGAGGCTTGGAGATGAAACTTTAATGAGATAGCCCTCACCATGACGACGGTGATCCCATCTGATCAGTGGGTGATTGCCATGAGGATAGTCCGTCGCTACAGATGTAGGATCTTCATTTTATCACTCTTTTACAAACTTGAAGTGTTTTTGAGTTTTAAAAAGGCCAAATTTGTAATTTCCACTTTGAAATTTCAGACTTGATTTGCCCCAACGAAAAATGTATCAACCCCTACAAAAATGTCCATTAGGTATAATCCAGTCTATTTTCCTGCTGTAGCAAACTGGCTCAAATTAAGATCCTACACATGTATGTCTGGAGGGAGGAGAGGGAAAACGACGAAACCTTACCCAAACACAGGCAGATGAAAATGATATCTTCAGGGAAGGATTGTATGTGTTTGTGTGTATGAAAGAGAGAGAGAAGGAGGACGGGGAGTTCCTCTGGTATTTGAGCTGCTGCCTTGGTCTCTCCTGGGTCCCTCTGGTGTCATAGTGGCCCACTTTTAGCCATGCAGCAAAGGTCTGTAAGGAGGCTTCTGTGACAGATGTGTGTCTACAAGGTCATTTAGACATCCACTCACCTTCCTTCCCTCCCCCACCCTCCTCCCACTCTGATACCCCCGTTGGTTTCTAATACGCCTCTCCCTAAATATTCCCATTCACAGGGAGAGGGACACATAGGTTGTCTGTCGATCCCTTATTTGAATCACTTGTGTGTGTGTGTGTGTGTGTGTGTGTGTGTGTGTGTGTGTGTGTGTGTGTGTGTGTGTGTGTGTGTGTGTGTGTGCTATAAACAGACATAAACACACATACACATCCACAGGGATTGGTCAGGATAATTAGGCGTGGTAATGAGATGCGCAGGGTGGAGAGAAGGCCAATACTTCTGTAATACTGATAGCCAATGCCCTTGAAGCCCATCAGGGGGACAGGGGACGCTGGTGGCAGATACAGCCTAATCATCGCACATCACCAATACAACAGCTAACACAACACCCAATATACCTCCCTCCCATCGCAAGTAGAAAATGTACTGATACTGTGAAAATAAAACATACTAGCTCACGTGATCCCATTCCCTCCGCAGGGTACTGGCTCATCTGGTTCTCCAGAGTTGCTAATCTATTTGATTCATGAGAAAGTCTCTCATGTGATTAAGTTCAGCCAGGTTTTAGCACCTTTTTTCTCTAAATGCTAGTGATGTAGCAATACCAGTGTGCCTCTGACAGTTCTCACAGTTCCCTCTGAAATGACCTGCTGTAAACAAGCAAGATATAGCAGTGAATTTAACAGACCTTTTTATTGATTAACATTCGGGATAATTTGTATCCAAATCAAATCAAATGTATTTATATAGCCCTTCGTACATCAGCTGATATCTCAAAGTGCTGTACAGAAACCCAGCCTAAAATCCCAAACAGCAAGCAATGCAGGTGTAGAAGCACGGTGGCTAGGAAAAACTCCCTAGAAAGGCCAAAACCTAGGAAGAAACCTAGAGAGGAACCAGGCTATGAGGGGTGGCCAGTCCTCTTCTGGCTGTGCCGGGTGGAGTTTTATAACAGAACATGGCCAAGATGTTCAAATGTTCATAAATGACCAGCATGGTCAAATAATAATAATAATCACAGGCAGAACAGTTGAAACTGGAGCAGCGACACAGCCAGGTGGACTGGGGACAGCAAGGAGTCATCATGCCAGGTAGTCCTGAGGCATGGTCTTGGGCTCAGGTCCTCTGAGAGAGAGAAAGAAAGAGAGAAAGAGAGAATTAGAGAGAGCATACTTAAATTCACACAGGACACCGGATAAGACAGGAGAAGTACTCTAGATATAACAAACTGACCCTAGCCCCCCGACACATAAACTAATGCAGCATAAATACTGGAGGCTGAGACAGGAGGGGTCAGGAGACACTGTGGCCCCATCCAATGATACCCCCGGACAGGGCCAAACAGGAAGGATATAACCCCACCCACTTTGCCAAAGCACAGCCCCCACACCACTAGAGGGATATCTTCAACCACCAACTTACCATCCTGAGACAAGGCCGAGTATAGCCCACAAAGATCTCCGCCACGGCACAACCCAAGGGGGGGCGCCAACCCAGACAGGAAGAACACATCAGTGACTCAACCCACTCAAGTGACGCACCCCTCCTAGGGACAGCATGAAAGAGCACCAGTAATCCAGTGACTCAGCCCCTGTAATAGGGTTAGAGGCAGAGAATCACAGTGGAAAGAGGGGAACCGGCCAGGCAGAGACAGCAAGGGTGGTTCGTTGCTGCAGAGCCTTTCCGTTCACCTTCCCACTCCTGGGCCAGACTACACTCAATCATATGACCCACTGAAGTAATGAGTCTTCAGTAAAGACTTAAAGGTTGAGACCAAGTCTGCGTCTCTCACATGGGTAAGCAGACCATTCCATAAAAATGGAGCTCTATAGGAGAAAGCCATGCCTCCAGCTGTTTGCTTAGAAATTCTAGGGACAATTAGGAGGCCTGCGTCTTGTGACCGTAGCGTACATGTAGGTATGTACGGCAGGACCAAATCAGAGAGATAGGTAGGAGCAAGCCCATGTAATTCTTTGTAGGTTAGCAGTAAAACCTTGAAATCAGCCTTGACAGGAAGCCAGTGTAGGAAGGCTAGCACTGGAGTAATATGATCCATTTTTGGGGTTCTAGTCAGGATTCTAGCAGCCGTATTTAGCACTAACTGAAGTTTATTTAGTACTTTATCCAAGATGGTACTGTGTTGTGGTGTTTATTTTTTATTTTTTTATTTTACCTTTATTTAACCAGGTAGGCAAGTTGAGAACAAGTTCTCATTTACAATTGCGACCTGGCCAAGATAAAGCAAAGCAGTTCGACAGATACAACGACACAGAGTTACACATGGAGTAAAACAAACATACAGTCAATAATACAGTATAAACAAGTCTATATACAATGTGAGCAAATGAGGTGAGAAGGGAGGTAAAGGCAAAAAGGCCATGGTGGCAAAGTAAATACAATATAGCAAGTAAAACACTGGAATGGTAGTTTTGCAATGGAAGAATGTGCAAAGTAGAAATAAAAATAATGGGGTGCAAAGGAGCAAAATAAATAAATAAATAAAAATTAAATACAGTTGGGAAAGAGGTAGTTGTTTGGGCTAAATTATAGATGGGCTATGTACAGGTGCAGTAATCTGTGCTGCTCTGACAGTTGGTGCTTAAAGCTAGTGAGGGAGATAAGTGTTTCCAGTTTCAGAGATTTTTGTAGTTCGTTCCAGTCATTGGCAGCAGAGAACTGGAAGGAGAGGCGGCCAAAGAAAGAATTGGTTTTGGGGGTGACTAGAGAGATATACCTGCTGGAGCGTGTGCTACAGGTGGGAGATGCTATGGTGACCAGCGAGCTGAGATAAGGGGGACTTTACCTAGCAGGGTCTTGTAGATGACATGGAGCCAGTGGGTTTGGCGACGAGTATGAAGCGAGGGCCAGCCAACGAGAGCGTACAGGTCGCAATGGTGGGTAGTATATGGGGCTTTGGTGATAAAACGGATTGCACTGTGATAGACTGCATCCAATTTGTTGAGTAGGGTATTGGAGGCTATTTTGTAAATGACATCGCCAAAGTCGAGGACTGGTAGGATGGTCAGTTTTACAAGGGTATGTTTGGCAGCATGAGTGAAGGATGCTTTGTTGCGAAATAGGAAGCCAATTCTAGATTTAACTTTGGATTGGAGATGTTTGATATGGGTCTGGAAGGAGAGTTTACAGTCTAACCAGACACCTAAGTATTTGTAGTTGTCCACGTATTCTAAGTCAGAGCCGTCCAGAGTAGTGATGTTGGACAGGCTGGTAGGTGCAGGTAGCGATCGGTTGAAGAGCATGCATTTAGTTTTACTTGTATTTAAGAGCAATTGGAGGCCACGGAAGGAGAGTTGTATGGCATTGAAGCTTGCCTGGAGGGTTGTTAACACAGTGTCCAAAGAAGGGCCGGAAGTATACAGTGTCAACAAATTACATATCTGCTTTCACTGGACATCTTCGTAGGTTTTGAAAACTATCAAAAATAAACAGCACAACGCAGCACAACTTAGCAACACCTATGGAGGAGAAAGTGGCACTCTCGGAACGTTCAGAGACAGATACCGCATTGGCCCAACTCTCGAAATATGGGCAGACCTAAGCTCTTACTCTGAGTCATTCTGATTTCTGGGAGAGGCCCAGACGTTTAACCCTAAACAGTTTGGTCCTCATTCAACACCAATGAAAAATAAAAGCGATTAGATTAATTGATCAATTCACTCAGAGGCCAAACTAATCAATGAGATACATTATTAAAAGAGGGCTATTGATCAAGGCGGAGTTGAGCTGAGTAAAATGTTTACCGCAGCAGAGAGGCTGGGATCAATGGAGTGGCCAGGCAGCTGAATAGAACCCTGCATGGATCAATCTGGGCTTATGGACCTCTCCACTCTCCCCTGGTCTCCTCTGTTACTTTATGGCTGACACAATGCAAGAAGTGAGAGGAAACTAAAGGCCAGTACATCCCTAAGGTGGAGCATGTTAGAGGACCTGCCACCTTTGTCATCCTAAGATACCTTTTTATCAATGGCTATGAGGCTGAGTTAGGGGAGGAGGGAGAGCGAATGGGGTCTGGGAGGGGTGGGGGGGGTGGGGGAGTGGGGGCCCCCATTATCTCTTCTCATACTATAAGGGAGAGAGAGAGGGGGGCGGGGGGTGAGAGAGAGAGAGAGAGAGAGAGAGAGAGGGGGGTGTGTGAGAGAGAGAGAGAGAGAGAGAGAGAGGGGCGGGCGGGGGGGGGTGTGTGAGAGAGAGAGAGAGAGAGAGAGAGAGAGAGAGGAGAGAGAGAGAGAGAGAGAGAGAGAGAGGAGAGAGAGAGAGAGAGAGAGAGACAGAGAGAGAGAGAGAGAGAGAGGGGGGGGGGTCACGGAGGAGAATTGGTGTGGTGATGGTGGGCAAGGACTTTTCAGAAAGTCAACACAGACCACTACTCCACCACCAGTTGAAGGAGTTATTTCCCACACAAAAGAAAGCTTTGAGGAGTGGAAAAGAAAAGAGAGGGACAGAAAAATAGAAGCAGATTTTAAAATGTGCTCTAAAGAAAAGCAGACACAAGGTTCCTCTCTCCCATCCCCTCTTCCCTCATCCCCTTTATTTTGAGCGAATAAAAGGAACATAATGATTGTGGAGTGCAATAGGTGGACAGAGGGGGTTGCTGAATAGATCTCACCTCTTTTACAGATTTCCTCTCTCCACCATGGAGGACATCTGACCTTTTAGGAGACAGAGAAAGAGAGAAGGAGAAGGGGGTTAAGGAAGGAAGGAGGGAGGGAGGGAGGGAGGGAGGGAGGGAGGGAGGGAGGGAGGGAGGGAGGGAGGGAGGGAGGGAGGGAGGGAGGGAGGGAGGGAGGGAGGGAGGGAGGGAGGGAGGGAGGGAGGGAGGGAGGGAAAATCATAATGAAAAGTGGTAATTCCTCAGAGGGAGAGAAACAAAATGTCCAAGGGCCAGAAATTAGATTAGAAAAAATATAATCTATTGTTGCCATGAGAAGAGGGGTGATCAAGAAATAAAGAACAATACAAGGGAACGAGAGTGAGAGTCAAACCATTTTGTAAACTGGATGAATAATTGCCATTATGGTCGCTAACACCAGTCCTATCATAAGAATACTAAAGAAAAAAGGAAAATCAAGATAATGACACTTCCTATGAACACCCCTATTACTTGAACATTTTGCATATTTCAATAACACAATAGTGTCTGAAGTTCTATTGGCGTTAGAGAAGAAGGCCGAGTTAAACATGTCAGTCATGAGGGCTCCCGAGAGACGCAGCGGTCTAAGGCACTGCATCTCAGTGCTTGAGGCGTGATTGGGAGTCCTTAGGGCGGCGCACAATTGTCCCAGCACCATCCGGGTTTGGCCTGTGTAGGCAATCATTGTAAATAAGAATTTGTTCTTAACTGACTTGCCTAGTTAAATAAAATAAAAAATAAAAATAGCGAGGGTTCAAGGTGTGTATCCCCGGCTCCGTCTCAGGTCTGGGCCCTGTGTCCACGTCTCTGATTGGTGATGGAGGCCATCCCCTATGTCTAATTGTCTGGCTGGGTACCCAGGTGGAGGGAGCTGACCCAGTGTGAGTGTGTGGTTGGTGGTTCCACTCTGCACTGGACTCCCCTGGCTCTGTGGTGCAGATCTGATTAGTGGGGCTCTTTACAACAGTCGCTCCCACCACCTGCTCCCACTCCACTCCTCTAGCCTCTGATCAACTATCATCACCGCAGATTGAGACAAATGATCTCCCTCTCCATCCTAGTCCCACTGTGTGTGTGTACGTGTGTGTGTGCTTGTGCGTGGGCGTGTGTGCATGTCTGGCTGAGTACTTGTGTTGCTCAAGTGGGTGATTCTTTGCTTGTTTATGTGAATGAAAGTGGAATGTGTTAGTAAGTGTGTTTGTGTTACATTCGTGAGAACATGTGGGTATCATCACTCTTGTGTGAGGACAGTAGGTATATTCGCTCTCGCATATTTGAGCTGAAGTAGAACTATTTGGGTCTGTGACACTGCCCTGTGGGTAAGGAACGTTTCCTTCCTAGGAGGAAGTGGTAGTTGACGCGGGCCCCGGAGACAGGAGGCAGTGTGGCCCAGCGATAATAGAGCTGAATGGACAATGCTGCTGCTGCTTCTGATCCCCATGGGCTGGTTGGTTAGTTAACACACAGCCTCATCTATCAGGGAACAACTCCAGCCTGGCCAAAACATTACTGTAAATCATAGGGTCAGTACCAAGCAGTAGGCCTAGCTAAATACACCCCCTGGGGAAAGTGCTATAAAGCAAGGTGTTTAAGGAGTTTTCTATGCACAATCCCCTAAAAAGAAGAACCAGATGATCATCATTGCCAACAGACCATTAATACATTGGTCTGAACATACACAGTCTGGCTGCTTTAATGCAGTCAACACACCCAACACAATGAATGACTGAGCCCTCCATAATGGATTAAGATACACAACACCACTCTGACAGACTAGGCCTGCGCGGTGGGTGGGAGCTCCATTTGCATAATCTCAGAACATTGGCTATGTGCAATTACAGTACTTACATTAATATGTCTGAATAGTCCCCTAATTAATCACTCTCTACCAGAGCAGATTGACTTTTCATTTTCCGTCTGACGGGAGGGAGCAGGGCTTTTATCCGTCCCTCTACCTCCGCAGGAAAGGGATGGGTACAAGAAAAACAGCCTGATGATAACAACCAATGGTTCAGAGATTTAGTCTCAACATCTTATTTGTTGTGATATTGCATCATTTGACTGTTTCTATTTGCTCTGGCTATTCATCCACTCCAATAATGTCTGGTTAAAGTAAAACATGATTGAGCCCTTTTTACAGTTTCTTTGACGTTTGTTCAATAGAGGTGTTGGATTAATGACTCAGACTAAAAAAAGAGATAGCAATTAGCCTATTCCACACCATGATAGTAATATTGTCCACAAGCTGGTCCACAAGCTGGTCCACAAGCTAATGGTTCAACGAATCAAGATTTTGGGTAAGCAACATACCTACACCTGCAGATTGTACAGCCACAGATACAATGAAATGGCTATCATGAAAATATGACAGAGAGGGAGAGAGGGAAGGGTGGGGAGAAAGTGGAACAGTTTGCCCCCTCCGTCTCTCCGTGTGAGAATGCCATTATCAGCCCAGGACCGGAGGACACAGGCTGCCCTTCCTCGTCCCAGGACTACGGCCTCATTTAGGAATCTGGGGCCACCGCTCACCATTGTGTTGTCATGCAGGAAGTGCGGTTCACTGCTCACTCCCAGCATTCACTGGGTTTCCTGTGTCAGGTTACCACGTCCTGTGTTTATTTTCTTTACTTTTTGTCTGTATCCACCCCAAATGTTTTTTCTAACATCTACCAAATGATACAATGGAGAGGATGGCACTATCTCAAGGACTGGGAGGTGTGGTGCTCCAGAGCAAATCATGGGGTTTTATCTCTGCGTCAATGTTTCTGCTCGTTCATAGATTTGGACTTGTTGTCTTACCCTGTCCGGTCTTATTTTTATCCAAGTTGAAATCCCTCGTCTCTGGAAGAAAACGAGTGATCCCCAGTCTAAAACCAAAATGAACCTCAATCTATTTCAAATTAAGCAGTTCATTCAATGGACATTGTCTTTGACAGATAAGCTTGTTACAGCTTGAAAATGGAGTAAAGGAAAGATTTAAAAAACAATCTCCTCACAGTAATTATTGCTCTGCTTGGAGTTTTCTTTCTTTTTTTTCACTCTCGTCCAAAACAAAGAGCTTTAGAGAACTAAGCAGTTTGTGATTGATAGAGAGCATGAATGATGTATAAAGTCTATTTTGTTCTGATCAATAATGAATTTCATTACCACACACACATACACACACTCGCACACGCACACACACAGACACACACAATTGCGCATGCACACGAACACGCATAGCACACACGCAAAACAGTGGAGGCTGCTGAGGAGAGGACGGCTCATAATATTGGCTGGAATGGAGTAAACCACATGATGTATTTGATACCATTCCACCTATTCCGCTCCAGCCATTACTACACGCCCATCTTCCACAATTAAGGCGCCTCCAACCTCCTGTGACGCACACACACACAAGCAAGCACACACACAGAAAACCATTTCACACATATAGTACAACCACGCAGACAGCATATTTTCTTTACATTGACCAACAATGTAACACAACCAAGAGTGGACGAGCGCCTGATATCATTGCAGCACATCATCACCTCTTAACAAGGTGCACTGTCTTATGTTGACTTGTACTGTCAGTCCCTTTAAGAAGCAGTGTGATATGGTTAGGCTGGCCTCGTGCTTCCAGGGAGGGTTCTCCTGCTTGGTACACTTTTACAAAAAAAGGGTTTATTGGGTCTCTATTTAGAGCTTTTAGTTCTTTGGACGAGATTAAAGAACCCTTTACTAAAAAAAGGTTCTACATACTGTATATAACCAGTGAAGCCAAACAACATTGAGGGTTCTATTCCTACACCAGAGTGTAATTTGGATTTAACAAACAACAGCTGACAAAAGTTAACCCAGTCACATCAACGGCATTCAGAGGTGGAAGAAGGATTGTCCGCCTTCGTGGCCTCTTAAGATCGGCTACCCTCGCCGCCAACCTTGGACTGGGGACCTATACCACGGGTCCCAAATGGACGGGAGATTGTGGCAGCCGCTCTTGCGGCTCCTGGCTGACTGGCGGCTCTGGCGGCTCCTGGCTGACTGGCGGCTCTGGCGGCTCCTGGCTGACTGGCGTGTCTGGCGGCACCTGGCTGACTGATGGCTCTGGCGGCTCCTGGCTGACTGGCGGCTCTGGCGGCTCCTTGCTGACTGGCGGCTCTGGCGGCTACTGGCTGAGCGCCGGACAGGTGAGAGACTCCGGCGGCGCCGGACAGGCGGGAGACTCCGGCAACTCCGGAGTGAAGGGCGATTCCGGCATCACCTGGCTGACTGACGGCTCTGGCGGCTCCTGGCTGGCTGACGGCTATGGCGGCTCCTGGCTGACTGACAGCTCTGGCGGCTCCTGGCTGACTGGCGGCTCTGGCGGCTCAGGGCAGACGGGAGACTCTGGCGGCTCAGGGCAGACGGGAGACTCTGGCGGCTCAGGACAGACGGGAGACTTTATAATCATGGCTAAAGTTTGTATTGCTGCAGATTCCGTCACACGGTCAGCCTTCATGGCTGGGACCACAAGTTTGTGTCCCAGATTCCTATTAAGTAGCAGTTAGCTGCTAGCCATTATGAAAACGGAGCAGGCTAATGCTAGCAATGCTAGCCCACCAGTGTTTTTATCCACGGCTGGGCACAAATGCGTCAGGTGTGAGATGTTTTCCACACAATCGCACAATGAAGATAAGATGGAACTGGAAAATGGACTGGGGTTTGTCTGCCCTATATGCACCACTGGTAGCAACTTAGGGAAGAGATCCTCCAGCTGTTAGCTTGGCTGGGACAAAAGGATAACCTGCTTTATAAGTACACGACCTTGCTGTAATCCAGGCAAACCTGACTCCTATAGCAAAGCTGTCGATGAGTTGGGCGGCATTGATCTGTCCCAATCTCTCCCAATTCAAGACCAATGAATTTATGAATCTTTTGAGCTTTATGGACTTTATCCATCATGTTGCTGGGCCCACTCATAACCGCGGCCATACCTTGGACCTGGTTATTACTGTCGTGTCTTTGGCTATGCCGGATTAAGTGATATGACATGCTATTTTATAAAATCCTTTCTCTGTAATTAATATTACCTGATTGAGCTAATCAGGTAAATGTAATTAACTAGAAAGTTGGGGCACCACGAAATAATATTTATAGAGCTATTATCTTCCGAATAAACTCTTGAAGACCTAGTAATATTTTATATCAATAGCAGTCAATATTAATCGTCACCTTATTTCAGTCTCATCTCAAAGTTGTAAATTCTTGGTTATCTTCACGAACCCTGGCTAACAAGTTGAATCAGCAATACAAAATTGGGTTCAATTATTTATTTACTAAATACTTAACTAATCACATATACACAGAATGAATCATACCTTGATTACAAATTATGTCATCAAGTAAAACGTCCCTGGTGGATGGAACAGATATGACAGCTGGTTACACAAAGAAAGAGGGGCTAGGTTTGAGTGAAAGAGTGGGAAGACTGAAGAACAAAGGGAGAAGCGATGTCTCTATTGGGCCGTAGGCAGCTACTCTATCGTAAATACAGAATCTTATGCATTCTAAATTACCGCCCATTTGGAAAAGGAAAATGCAATAAATATTTACTCTGAGCTGCGCTTTGGTAGGTTGGTCGTAGATGCTGGTCATGTGGGCCAACAGAGTCTTCCTGTCCTCAGAAGAATGTCTCTGGTGGTAAATTGGATACGTTGTAGTAACGTCATTGTGTGGTAGACGGTATACTCTGTCTGTTCTTTCCTAGCCCACGTTTGCAGCTGCTGTTGCTAACTCAACGGCTAGGAAGTATCACTTTTGTAGTGAATAAGAGTTCAAAGTTCATACCATTCGCAACCAAAGCTCACGCTGAGGTTGGCTTCGTTCTGTAGTTATTATCTAAACCCTTCTGACATCGGATCGTCATCCTAATGTACCCGGAACAGAAAGTTATATTGTCGTCAAGGCTTTATATAGGAAGGGAGAGGAGGGCGTGTTTCATAGTTTATAACCAATGTCTCTTCACGTGGGCGGGCCACTGAGTCGGGCCTAATTCACTCATGAAAACCCAATTCTCACATTTTAGAAGCTAAAAACATTTCATCCGCTCCCAAATAATTTCATATTAAAACATTTAAATTGCAGAACAATTCCATGTGAATCTGATATCTATAATGTGTAGACTTTTCACTGTACCGTTTATGTCATCCTATCATTGATGAGAATGTCTCAGATGACAACCGAACTGACATCATATTCATTAAGTACCAACGCATATGTTCAACTGGTTGGATTACCAAAATATGGTTAATTTCCCCCCACCTTCTGATGTTCCAAGACTCTGTTTTACAAAGGCTATTCAAGAGTCCCTCTGTAGAGTCAAGAGAGAGGGAAGGGAGAAAGGTATTTATGGGGGGGTCATAAACCTTACCCAGTTGAAAAAGGCCACAACCCAACAGAGAGACCTTGGATGAGTGAGGAAACTAATACATTAAAGAGAAATTGCAGAAAGGCAGAGCAGAAGTGGAGAAAGTCAAAGTTGCAGGTCCATTACGATATTCTGAGAGAGCAACTTGGCATATATAACAAGACAATAATAAGATGCCAGACAGGCTTATTTTTCTAAATCGATCACTGTTAATCAGAATAATTAGAGAGTGCTCTTCTCGATCATTGATGGCCTGATAAATCCTACCCAAACTTTCCTTCACATCTAAATGTGATGAGTTTGTGGCATATTTCAGAGATAAGATAACCAACAATAGGCTGGGTATCAGTCAAGCAAGACCTGATGAGTGTTTTGATGATATGTGCCCTAGCCTACTACACAAAGGCACTATGGATTTATTTTCCCTGATTGTCACAGACGTGCTCAGGAAAATGATATCACACCTTATTAAGCCTTCTACCTGCCATCTCGATCCTATCGCCACCACCTTATTCAAAACAGTTTTTAATTGCATATCTGAAGAAGTGTAAGCTATTGTTAATCACTCCCTGTTCTGCAGTAAAAACTGCTATGGTGAAACCCCTTCTGAAGAAAGGTAATCTAGATTCTTCAGCGCTTAACAATTTTATCCAATCTCCAACCTTCCATTCTTAAGCAAAATTCTGCAGAAATTGGTGTTCAAACGGCAAAATAATTTTTTAAGTGACAACTGTTTTTTGTGCTCACCACAGCACAGAGACAGCCTTAGTTAAAGTGATAAATGATCTTAGAGCCAACATAGATGCCCAATAGCTCTCTTTCCTTGTACTCTTAGATTTAAGTGCTGCATTCAACACTGTTGACCAAGATGTCCTTCTGGACAGACTGGAGAGGTGGGTTAGCCTCTCCAGTCCAGTTCTAAATTGGTTTAGGACCTGTTTAACCGGTCAAGAGTTTTTTGTTACCCTTGGTGAACATAACTCAGAGAAAATACATGTCACATGTGGCGTTCCACAAGGTTCGATTTTGGGTCCTGTACTGTTCAATTTATACAGTATATGTTACCCCTTGGTAGTTTTATCAGAAAGCACAGCATTTATTTTCACTGCTACGCAGACGATGCACAACTTTACATTTCTGGGGCACCAGAGGATTTTAGCTCCAAGGATAAATTATTAGACTGTATTAGTAATTTAAATACTTAGATGGCTCACAACTTCCTCCAGCTAAATTGAGACAAGACCGAGGTACTTATTGTTGGAGCCAAAGCACAGAGAGAGAATCTAGCCGCACATTTGAATTTACGGGCAATAAAGATAAAACACCAGGAAAAAACGTAGGTATTATATTATATTCTGAACTAATTTTCAAATCACACATTAGGAATGTGACCAATATAGCTTTTACCACCTGAGGAACATTGCCAAGGTACGGCTGTTTCTCTCTCAGGCTGATACAGAGAGACTCATCTATGCTTTTCTTACAAGCAGGCTTGACTACTGTAATGCTCTCCTATCTGGTCTACCCAAGAAAGCCATTGGTCACCTGCAAAACATATAGAATGCTGCAGCACAGGTATTGACCAAGACCAGATGGAGAGCACACATTACATCGGTTTTAAGGTCTCAGCACTGGCTTCCTGTGAGTTTTACAATTAAGTTTAAGATTTTACTATTGGTTTTTAAATCAATCCATGATTGTGCACCCCAATACATGTCAGACAGGCTTTTAAGTAATTTAGCCAGTAGGTCCCCCAGGTCCTCTAGCACAGGCCTTTTAACTATCCCAAAGCCTAGGACCAAGAGGCATGGAGAGGCAGCCTTTAGTTATTATGACCCCAGTCTCTGGAATAGCCTGCCAGAGGACCTGAGGGAGGCTGAAACTATGGACATATTTAAAAGATAATTAACTTTTCCTTAGGGTACTTTTTAGTTGTTCGGTTTGTGTCGTTCTTTTGTTTTTTATCTTATGTTTGTTGTGTAGTAAATATTTCAGCTTTTATTTTCATTGTTTTTATTAGTTTTTTAGTGTAATGCGCATTGCATTGCGTTGCATTCCATGTCTGAAATGTTCTGTATAAACAAAGCTTGATTTGATTAGATGTGATTACTTTTAACACACCATGTTTTGCTCACTCTGGCATTAACCCAACTATCAGAACTCGAGGATCTCTCTTTCGGGTGCTGCTGACAACAACTGCATGTAAATTGTTCTTCTACATCATAATAATTATACTGTGTCTGCATAGCATTTTGTCTTTATTTTGGCAGATTAACTCATGCTTATTTCTGATGATTAACCCTTGTTTTTGCTCTTTGTTCTTCTTCTCAGGAACCAGCCAGGAAACAACCCATGCTGGTCTGTTCCATAAAGAAGTCAGTCAGAGTTGGTTCCAAGATTGACATGGACCATCATTCAAGCAAAGAGATGCCTCCCTGGTCGCCAGTGCATATTTCCAAACAATGTTTGCATTTAATGACCACAAAATCTCAAAACAATTATTTTATTCTTCTGTCCATTGTTTAATTGGTTATTATATTATTTTTTTAAATAAAAACATTACAATGTATTAGTAGTATCCATAATTAATAATGGTACAATACATTCTATATGGAACCAATTTTGCCTCAGTGAAGAAGAACCCTTGGGGTTCTGATGAAAAAACTTTTAGGGGTACATATATAAAACAAGCGATATAACCCTTTTTGGTTCGATATGGAACCATGTTTTCTAAGAGTATAAGTAGTGAACTCTCAACCAAGGCCAGTGCACTAGACGTCTTCATTTACCCAGGCTGGGAGATTACCCCTGAGGATAGCTCACTTCCATCGTCCGTCCTTCCCCCCTCCCCCTCCTCCTCCTCCTCCTCCTCCGTATGCCTGTGATGAGGACCATGCTGCTCTGGCGTTCACATCCACCATTTACCCTGTGACGATCACACTACCATGGCCATGGGAGGGGGGACCGAGGAGAGAGGACTGGGGAGTGAAGAAGATGATACATTATGGACCAGTGTTATCTGTGCTTCTACTACACTGTCACTTGATTTAAAAAAGAACAGAAAGTGTTAAACAACTGAGAGACAAAACACATACGGAGAGAGAGAGAGAGAGAGAGAGAGAGAGAGAGAGAGAGAGGGGGGGAAGGAAGGAAAGAAGGAAAGAAGGGAAGGAAGGAAGGAAGGAAGGAAGGAAGGAAGGAAGGAAGGGAGGGAGGGAGGGAGGGAGGGAGGGAGGGAGGGAGGGAGGGAGGGAGGGAGGGAGGGAGGGAGGGAGGGAGGGAGGGAGGGAGGGAGGGAGGGAGGGAGGGAAAAAGGAGAAACCATTTCCGATGCAGTGTTTACATCCAGAGCTAGAGGTCGTTTTTAGACGGTGCTCAGACATTGTCTAGCTTGCTGGGCCTCCACTCCACACACTGTAGACAGACTCTTAAGGGAGAGAATTGGTGACAGATGAACATGCAAAGAGTTTCTTTATGACACACCCAGACATTCCACTCCAGGACTATGTCTCCCTACCTGCTTTGTTCTCCATATGTGGACATTTTCACTGGATACAAAAGTGGATGTTCAGTAGATGTTCAGTGAGCTCAGCAGGAGGCGAGATATAAACATTCATTCAGAGGAGGATTGTGTGCTGAGACAAGGTCATTGCCAGTAGAAACACAGTCACACATGCAGTACAAGACCTATACTATCTAAATACCACAATTATACTACTATTATCCAGCTTTTAAAGAAGCAATTATAGATACAGTAAATATAACCTAGCCTAAATGCTCCCTAGAATAGCCCCAGTACATGACCCCTAGTGCAGTGCAGCCACTAGATATCAAATACATTCGTAAAGACTGCAATAGTCTGGTGGCTACATGATCAGACATAGGGATAGCTGTGGAACAGTCTGAGCATGCATCACACTTGGGTTTTTACGACTGAGGTCAATCACTGTGACCTCTCTGGGGTTGTATTTCATGGCAGGACCTGGACCTGGGCAGTGGACCATGAGGTGGGGATGTTTAACGCTCAGGATCTCATCTCCAGTACTCTCAGGGGAGAACAAGGCTTGTAATGAGAAGGTTTAACTTATTTCACTACTAGAGGGTGTGGAGATGGGGGAAGCAGGGTCTCGGGGGCCTGGGGGGCTGGGGCTTCCACACTGTTGATGAGTAACGACCTCTATGTGTCTCTTGCCATAATACCACTTGAAAGAAAATCATGTTCCTGCTGTCTCATAAATCTCACAGGCCCTTGTTTTCTGTAACATGTGACAATTTTATCGTGGCCAACTTGTAGGAACATTAATGTTGAGGATCAGACCCAGACGGAAGAGGAAATAGTCTCTAAGTTGACGATGAAGGATGGATCATGCTCTTTTAACTCCCTCCAAACAGATCTATCTGCTAATCCTCTCTCTGGATATTTACACTGCATCAAAGTACAGTAACAACAGACTGAATAAATGCAATATTGTGTTTGTGTGTGTCTGTTTGTGATTATTATTTCTGTTTAAACCCTGTGGCTTTTTCTTTGAAACCATTAACCCTGAAATTACTTTTCACAATGCATAACAAACCTTTTCATGAAGTCCCTAAACGCACTCTAATGGTGTTTGTGTTTACAATAATTGCAGCTGGCAACAGGTCTGATATAAACCTTTTCTTATGACTTTCTTCGTTACGAATTCAGAAAATAAAGTTTTCTTTTTCAAAGCTGTACATTGAAATTCACACGCAATGACTTGTGCCGTTTTACAGGATCAGTCTGCAATTATATAAATGCAACAGCTTTTTTTGTAATTTAACATGTCTATTTGGACCTGATATTAACTTTCTAGTTGTTCAGAGATACAATGAACTATTCCTAGGCAATACTATACTCAGGCACGCTGGACATTGAAGCTCCAGTTATGAGTGGCAGACAGGCCATGGCAGATCCCTCTCCATGCTGCAGGAGTCAGCAGAGAGCAGCCACCGGACTGGACTGGCTGTAAGGTACACATGCCCTTCATGGAACAGCAGTACACACTTTCAACTTCTGGCCCACTCTCTGCACTGGTTCCAGATTCTCCCCACTATAAAGTACCCCCCTCTGCTCAAGGCGTAGCAACATCACTGAACTCTGCCAAGAAACAGTCACAAAAATTTTGGCCCAAAAGCCACACATAATACGAGGTCTATCAAGTGGATCCTTTTTTCATTATATGCGTGAACAACAGCAAGGAAACAACAAAGACAGGCAGCAAAGACAAAAGAGAGACTTGGTCTCATTCAAAGGTTCCACACTGAGCTCAGCTGCTCCAGTTGCTATTTTTTGCCCCCTCTCTCCCTTTTCTGGGAGTTACATTCCACGCCTAAAATATGCGACCCAGAAGCTTCTGGGCCCCCTAAGAAAGAAAGAGGACAGTTGCCGTGGGAACGTTGAACAACAGCAGCACACAACATCCCATTGACGGACAGCACACTCCGGGAGGCGCTAGCACAGGTGCTATTTTCTTTCAAAACATCAAAAAGGAGAAAAATTCTAAACGCATTAAGGTTCCCAAATATACAGTAAGGAAAATGACATTCCCAAACGGTCATTTTCTTGGGCAGGCCCCTTTGTAATTCCCTGCTCAAGTTTCCTTGTGTCCAATCAAGATTATTCCTCAGTTGAAGAACACAATTGACTTCATCACAACAGTTAGGTATTATAAGAGTTGTTTGGCAATGTAAAGGATCGTTCAATATATATTCATATAGATTGACTTTAAATATAGAGCAAAAGGAGGGTTCATCTTAGATCAACAATGAAAGAATCACTCACAAGCCTCAGGGTCAGAGGGGCAGGGGAGGGGCAGGGGTAATAGCACAAGTACAGAATATGGGAGCAATGAATAACATGATAATGCCCCATGCTAACAACAAGGTTTTATATTAAGTGGAAGCAAAATTATGCTTTAGCATTGACGTTTTCCATGCATGTTGATGGATATACAAAATAGGTAGATCAAGAATAAAACGAAGAGAAAATTTGAGAAAGGGGGAGCGACAGGGATAACGAGAAAACAAGGGAGATAAAGAGGACAAACTAGACAGAAGAGAGATTGAGAGAAGGAGAAAGAGAGTGGGAGTAGTGCTTGAGGATGTGTTAATGGCATGGAGCGTGGGTCCAATTCCCATAAAACACTTGATCAGCCTAATTAAAAGAGTCTTGGCGTGATACATTCCAAACAGTAGGGTGTCCGGCCATGTGCCAAATCCATCCTCGCCTCCTCTTCTCGCTCTCTCCCACACATGGAGGCACAGCCCAGCACAGCCCAGCAGTCATCCACAACAGCCAAGAGAGAGAGCGAGAGAGTCTGCTGTTTTCTGGGAGCTAGCTCCACTTGGTGATCCACAGAAACACAACAAAACAAGTCAAAGAAGTGTACTTGAAGCCCCCGCAGAAGCACACGTACACACAGGACAAGTGTGTCACTGTCACTGACCACTCGCAGTACTGTCTATCCTCCATGTATCTGACAGGAGCGTCAGTCTCCTTCACTAGATGGGCCGAGTGATAAAGTGAGTCATCCTTGGCGGTGCCTGGAGAGAGAGCCAGCATCTTGGAGCACTACTGTATATGAATCAAACTTATGCATGTCGAGAGGCTGCCAGGGTTTAACGCGTTGCACATTGCTCCAGCATACAAACACACTCATAGGGGCAAGCACACACACATGCAGGCGCACGTGTTTATTTAAGAAGTTTTTCTCTCTTCTGGAGGGAAAATACACCAGGGTTGCTACAACAGTCATACACCATCTACTAAAAAAAAACGAAGTAGAGAGAGCTCATATTTCAGACGGAAACATGTTCATAAAAGCCTTTTCAAATAGAAAGAAACTGGAAAATATTAGAAAATGGTCTGGACATGAACCTATTCTAATATCAAGATGAGAATCACAACTGCTGTGCTTGTTAAAAGCTTCGCTATGTGTCTCTCTCGTTGTCATCTAGGAGCATTTATATGCATGGGGACACACTCTCTCTAGCAACTGCACACCATCTACATATAGCCAACCTTTATCACCACAGAGAGCTACTTCCACAGCCATGGAAAGATTACTCCTATTCTAATGTTTCTGGGTGTCACCTTGTCCACTAGACCGTGGGCCTTCCAGACCCATTGGGTGAGGAAACGGGAGGACAGGTAGGTAATAGGCTTGCCGTGCCCTGTTTGGGTGCTCAGTAGGCAGCCCTCACCTCTGGTTAAGGCTAGGTGAAGTGTGGGGTCTGTGGAGCATCTACTACATTTAGAACCTCTCGTCCTTCCCGGCTCATTCAGTACTGCGTCAGCCAGCCTGGGCTAAAGGGATGGAGAGATAGACAGGATCTAAGAGAGGGAGTGCAACAAATGCAAAGGCCGCCATGGCTCTGGACTGTGCTTGTGTGTGTGTGTGTGCGGTGAGCATCATGACGTGGCCCTTTTTTGTGGCAATTCTGGATCTGTAAGTGTAAATGCTGGATCTGCACCGTTGATAAAAGAGGCTTTTTGTGAGAGGCAGCCATTTTGCTTTTTCAGCCCTTACAGTATAATTATTCACATTAACCATCAATCCCCACTTTTCTCTTTGTCTCCGTCTCTCGATAACACACTGGTTTCGGCAACAAAACAATCAGATACCCAGATGCCCTGAGCCACCTTTCATGATTCATTGTCAATTCTCAAAGATGAGTGTGTTTTTTATATTCCAGGTTGCTGTTGTTGAAACACGATAGAGTGTTAACTTAGTATTTATAGTTTATATGTATGTGCAAGTGTGTGTGTGTGTGTGTGTGTGTGTGTGTGTGTGTGTGTGTGTGTGTGTGTGTGTGTGCGTACGTTTATGGGTGCGTGTTTATGAAAGATGTGCACGTGTTCTGTGAGTGTTCTCATCTCTTCTCCTGTGCGTCATTCTCTCCCTGATACCCCACCCTAAAAAGAGTGATAAATCCACCAGCCCTACTTGCTGCATCCATCCCCCTCCCCTCCGTCAACCTTCTCTCCATCGCCCCCCTCCTCACACCATCATCTAAATCCCAGAGGTAAAGGGAGGGAGAGGTAAAGGGAGGGAGAGGCAAAGGGGAGAGAGGTAAAGGGAGGGAGAGCTAAAGGGGGAGAGTTAAAGGGAGTGAGAGGTAAAGGGAGGGAGAGGCAAAGGGGAGAGAGGTAAAGGGAGGGAGAGGTAAAGGGGAGAGCGTTAAAGGGAGGGAGAGGTAAAGGGGAGAGAGACAAAGGAGGGAGAGCTAAAGGGGGAGAGTTAAAGGGGAGAGAGTTAAAGGGAGGGAGAGGTAAAGGGAGGGAGAGCTAAAGGGGAGAGAGTTAAAGGGAGGGAGGGGTAAAGGGGAGAGAGTTAAAGGTAGGGAGAGGTAAAGGGAGGGAGAGGTAAAAGGGAGAGAGTTAAAGGGAGGGAGAGGTAAAGGGAGGGAGAGGCAAAGGGGAGAGAGGTAAAGGGATGGAGAGGTAAAGGGAGGGAGAGGTAAAGGGATGAAGAGGTAAAGGGGCAAGAGGTAAAGGGATGGAGAAGTAAAGGGGAGAGAGGTAAAGGGATGGAGAAGTAAAGGGAGTGAGAGGTAAAGGGAGAGATAAAGGGATGGAGAAGTAAAGGGAGGGAGAGGTAAAGGGGAGAGAGGTAAAGGGAGGGAGAGCTAAAGGGGAGAGAGTTAAAGGGAGGGAGGGGTAAAGGGGAGAGAGTTAAAGGTAGGGAGAGGTAAAGGGAGGGAGAGGCAAAGGGGAGAGAGGTAAAGGGAGGGAGAGCTAAAGGGGAGAGAGTTAAAGGGAGGGAGAGGTAAAGGGGAGAGAGGTAAAGGGAGGAGAGGTAAAGGGATGGAGAGGTAAAGGGAGGGAGAGGTAAAGGGATGAAGAGGTAAAGGGGCAAGAGGTAAAGGGATGGAGAAGTAAAGGGGAGAGAGGTAAAGGGATGGAGAAGTAAAGGGAGTGAGAGGTAAAGGGGAGAGAGATAAAGGGATGGAGAAGTAAAGGAGGGAGAGGTAAAGGGAGAGAGAGGTAAAGGGAGGGAGAGCTAAAGGGGAGAGAGTTAAAGGGAGGGAGGGGTAAAGGGGAGAGAGTTAAAGGTAGGGAGAGGTAAAGGGAGGGAGAGGCAAAGGGGAGAGAGGTAAAGGGAGGGAGAGCTAAAGGGGAGAGAGTTAAAGGGAGGGAGAGGTAAAGGGATGGAGAAGTAAAGGGGAGAGAGGCAAAGGGAGGGAGAGGTAAAGGGGAGAGAGGTAAAGGGATGGAGAGGTAAAGGGATGGAGAGGTAAAGGGGAGAGAGGTAAAGGGAGGGAGAGCTAAAGGGGAGAGAGTTAAAGGGAGGGAGAGGTAAAGGGATGGAGAAGTAAAGGGGAGAGGGCAAAGGGAGAGAGAGGTAAAGGGAGAGTGGTAAAGGGGAGAGAGGTAAAGGGGAGAGAGGTAAAGGGAGTGAGAGGTAAAGGGATGGAGAGGTAAAGGGAGGGTGTTAAAGGAAGGAGAGGTAAAGGGAGGGAGAGGTAAAGGGGAGAGAGTTAAAGGGAGGGAGAGGTAAAGGGAGGGAGAGGCAAAGGGGAGAGAGGTAAAGGAGGGAGAGCTAAAGGAGAGAGTTAAAGGGAGGGAGAGGTAAAGGAGAGAGAGGCAAAGGGGAGAGAGGTAAAGGGAGGAGAGGTAAAGGGAGGGAGAGGCAAAGGGGAGAGAGAGGTAAAGGGAGGGAGAGCTAAAGGGGAGAGAGTTAAAGGGAGGGAGAGGTAAAGGGGAGAGAGGCAAAGGGGAGAGAGGTAAAGGGAGTGAGAGGTAAAGGGATGGAGAGGTAAAGGGAGGGAGAGGTAAAGGATGAAGAGGTAAAGGGGTGAGAGGTAAAGGGATGGAGAAGTAAAGGGGAGAGAGGCAAAGGGAGGGAGAGGTAAAGGGGAGAGAGGTAAAGGGAGGAGAGGTAAAGGGATGGAGAGGTAAAGGGAGGGAGAGGTAAAGGGATGAAGAGGTAAAGGGGCAAGAGGTAAAGGGATGGAGAAGTAAAGGGAGAGAGAGGTAAAGGGATGGAGAAGTAAAGGGAGAGAGGTAAAGGGGAGAGAGATAAAGGGATGGAGAAGTAAAGGGAGGGAGAGGTAAAGGGGAGAGAGGTAAAGGGAGGGAGAGCTAAAGGGGAGAGAGTTAAAGGGAGGGAGGGGTAAAGGGGAGAGAGTTAAAGGTAGGGATAGGTAAAGGGAGGGAGAGGCAAAGGGGAGAGAGGTAAAGGAGGGAGAGCTAAAGGGGAGAGAGTTAAAGGGAGGGAGAGGTAAAGGGGAGAGAGGTAAAGGGGAGAGAGGTAAAGGGAGTGAGAGGTAAAGGGATGGAGAGGTAAAGGGAGGGAGAGGTAAAGGGATGAAGAGGTAAAGGGGCAAGAGGTAAAGGGATGGAGAAGTAAAGGGGAGAGAGGTAAAGGGATGGAGAAGTAAAGGGAGGGAGAGGTAAAGGGGAGAGAGATAAAGGGATGGAGAAGTAAAGGGAGGGAGAGGTAAAGGGGAGAGAGGTAAAGGGAGGGAGAGCTAAAGGGGAGAGAGTTAAAGGGAGGGAGGGGTAAAGGGGAGAGAGTTAAAGGTAGGGAGAGGTAAAGGGAGGGAGAGGCAAAGGGGAGAGAGGTAAAGGGAGGGAGAGCTAAAGGGGAGAGAGTTAAAGGGAGGGAGAGGTAAAGGGATGGAGAAGTAAAGGGGAGAGAGGCAAAGGGAGGGAGAGGTAAAGGGAGAGAGGTAAAGGGATGGAGAGGTAAAGGGATGGAGAGGTAAAGGGGAGAGAGGTAAAGGGAGGGAGAGCTAAAGGGGAGAGAGTTAAAGGGAGGGAGAGGTAAAGGGATGGAGAAGTAAAGGGAGAGAGGCAAAGGGAGAGAGAGGTAAAGGGAGAGTGTAAAGGGAGAGAGGTAAAGGGGAGAGAGGTAAAGGGAGTGAGAGGTAAAGGGATGGAGAGGTAAAGGGAGGGTGTTAAAGGAAGGAGAGGTAAAGGGAGGGAGAGGTAAAGGGGAGAGAGTTAAAGGGAGGGAGAGGTAAAGGGAGGGAGAGGCAAAGGGGAGAGAGGTAAAGGGAGGGAGAGCTAAAAGGGAGAGAGTTAAAGGGAGGGAGAGGTAAAGGAGAGAGAGGCAAAGGGGAGAGAGGTAAAGGGAGTGAGAGGTAAAGGGAGGGAGAGGCAAAGGGGAGAGGGTAAAGGGAGGGAGAGCTAAAGGGGAGAGAGTTAAAGGGAGGGAGAGGTAAAGGGGAGAGAGGCAAAGGGGAGAGAGGTAAAGGGAGTGAGAGGTAAAGGGATGGAGAGGTAAAGGGAGGGAGAGGTAAAGCGATGAAGAGGTAAAGGGGTGAGAGGTAAAGGGATGGAGAAGTAAAGGGGAGAGAGGCAAAGGGAGGGAGAGGTAAAGGGGAGAGAGGTAAAGGGAGTGAGAGGTAAAGGGATGGAGAGGTAAAGGGAGGGAGAGGTAAAGGGATGAAGAGGTAAAGGGGCAAGAGGTAAAGGGATGGAGAAGTAAAGGGGAGAGAGGTAAAGGGATGGAGAAGTAAAGGGAGTGAGAGGTAAAGGGGAGGTAAAGGGATGGAGAAGTAAAGGGAGGGAGAGGTAAAGGGGAGAGAGGTAAAGGGATGGAGAAGTAAAGGGGGGGAGAAGTAAAGGGAGGGAGAGGTAAAGGGATGGAGAAGTAAAGGGAGGGAGAGGTAAAAGGGAGAGAGGTAAAGTGATGGAGAGTTAGAGGTAGGGAGAAAGGCAGTGATATGGAAAGAGAAATAAACAGAGAAATACTGTTTGGAAGAGGAAGTCGGAGGGAAAACAAGAAAACTCTAAGCCGTCATTCTCCAACGTCCTTTAGCGGTGTGGGGAGGGGGGAGACCTGTCAGCGATTGTTAACACATGTGTCCAGGCTTCCTCCGGTTCGTTTACTGGGAGACTGAAGGAGGCTCAGCGCGGCTCAGCGCCCAAGATTTATGGGTCCTGGGGAAGGAGTGGAAGTGTGTTATTGATAAGTTGCTGAGAGAAGGCGAGGGGCAGCTACTGCAGTAATTAGAGGATGAACTTGCAGTTCATCGGCTGGTTTAAGTCCTAGACAGACACCAGGCCACCTCATACCACAATCACACACTGTCCTTCATGTAACCACTTGACCCTAACCACCAGTGGTCTAATGTCCTCCTCTCCAGTGCCAGATACACCACGTACTGGCATTCATAGCACTGTTGCATCTCTATCCACAATCACAACTGGTAGAGTGGTGACCACAATTAGATGGCAGGATCACTGGAATACCTACAATCATGATTTTGAATGGTGCATACTTAATATGATTGAGTTATGCTCAGACTCAGGCAAATGCTTTGATTGGTGTCAGTTCAGGTGAAAATAATATGTGTGTGCCTGCATTGACATGAAGGAACAGATTAGAGGCCTATGTGATGGGTGGAGCAGTTTTACAGGGTGGAGGGGGAACTGGGTTACTTGCTTCTGTTGAGGCCTAGTGTTATCCCAGCATTCACCACTGTTTCCAGTGACTGCAGGGCTGGAGACCGGCCCAGTCCCTCAAGACACTGCTTAGCAATGGGAAGGTCCATTGTTTCATTTGGCTGTATATTTGTGTATTTTTCACCATTGCCCAGAAAAAAGAGAGGGGATGGGGATGGAGGCAGTGAAAAAAGTATGGATTGTACCGGGGCCAGCTAACCTAAAGAGTGGGAGGTAAAGGAGAAGGGCAAGGGGGAGGAGGAGGAAAAGGTTGAGGAGTAGGAAGGGTCGGCCTTGTTCCAACCCCTCTCTCTCTCACAGAAATCAGGAGATGTTGAGCTTTCTGCACTCTAAACCCTGCCTCCAAAGTGTCTTCCTTCTGATCACGCCTCTATAAGCCCTGTTGGTCCTGACAAATCCCACAATTACAAATTGCTTTTAGTTGAAAGAGGCTGATTCTGATTGTCTTATGTAAGATGGAGGAAGCAAGTCCTCTTCCCATCCTGTGAGGAAGTGAGGATTTCACAAGACTTTCTCCAGGTCAAAGCATAAAGGTGAAATGTTGCAGCAGTTGGAAGGAGCAACAGAGTAGTTACGACCAAGTTCACTCCTGACTAACAGTTAACCGGAACTGACAGTACATGAAACCACCTGATTATTTTTTATCCCTCAGAGTCAACATGTATCATTGCAGCGCTCCCATGCGTATAGGAGATGAACTGGAAACCTGAATTCCTCCAATTCATGAACAGTTTATGCACTCCAACCGAAGAGGTAGATGCTTGAATAATTGTCTCGTGGGTTTTTTATCATTGAAGTGTATTCCTCAAAATAAGACACCTGTTCTGGAGCCTAGGGTTCCCTCACTGCACTGCTCTCAGTGGTCTCCATCATCTGAACTGGAAGGAGACGAGGTCCATGGCTTTCTGCGCTGCTCTAGCGTCATGTTCAGTGCATTTAATGGGCTACTTCCTGTGCTGTCCAGGAAAGACATAGAGGGATAGCAGGAGACAGGGACATGAAGTCAGCATTGTGAAGGCTGGACCTCTTACCTTTTAAACCTGATACTTCAAGAGTCCCTGCAGTTTCTCCCTGAGATTTTATCTGTCACTCATCCAAACATGGTCTCTGTATCTTTTTGTGTTATAGATTTCAAAGACAGAATACTCAGTAAATCTGCAGTACAAATAAAGAGGTATTAATTTAATATTTTGTTTTGTCTCACAAACAAATAAGGCTAAGATACATTGATGTGACGAGACCTTAACGAGTCATAGCCTGTGTTTACTGTAGGCTATATAACCTTGATCTCAGCTATATATTTTTTATCACTGTAACAATGGATCCTACAGTACTTCTTCCTTTAACCACCATTTTCTTCAACCACCTTCCCTCCTACCATCCGTCCCCTCCTATCATCTTTCCCTTCCTACCATCCGTCCCCTCCTATCATCTTTCCCTTCCTACCATCCTTCCCCTCCTGTCATCCTTTTCCCCTACCATCCTTTCCCTCCTACCATACTCTCTCTCCACCCATCCTTTCCGTCTTACATCCTTCCCCCCCACCATTCTTTAACCCCTACCATCCTTCCCCCCACCATCCTTTCACCCCTACCATCCTTCCCCCACCATCCTTTCCCTCTTACATCCTTCCCCCCCACCATTCTTTCACCCCTACCATCCTTCCCCCCACCATTCTTTCACCCCTACCATCCTTCCCCCACCATCCTTTCACCACTACCATCCTTCCCCCACCATCCTTTCACCCCTACCATCCTTTCCCCCTACCATCCTTTCCCTCTTACATCCTTCCCCCCACCACCCTTTCACCCCTACCATCCTTCCCCCACCATCCTTTCACCCCTACCATCCTTCCCCCACCATTCTTTCACCCCTACCATCCTTTCCCTCCTACCATCCGTTCCCTCCTACCATCCTTTCCCTCCTACCATCCTTTCCCTCCTACCATCCGTTCCCTCCTACCATCCTTTCCCTCCTACCATCCGTTCCCTCCTCTCCCTGTTCTCTATCTCCTGCCCAGGTGAGTGTTGTGTGAGCTGCAGCAGCAGTGGAATTACACAGGAAAGACGAAGAAAGTGGACAATTATCTTCAATATCTGTCAGGCAGATGACAGCAGCAACCCCCCTCTCTCTATGAGCCAAGAGATGCAGGAGTGTACAAAGAACGGGGGGGGGGGTTCTCTTTTGATTGTTCAGAGGCACTGTAGAATTGTCTCTTTCTCTTTCTCTCTCCCCCTCCTTCTCCTTCCTCCCTCTCTCCCTCCTTTTCTTCCTCCCTCTCTCGAAGCCTTTTTCTGCTCATTACCTACCACATTTGCATGCAGGCTGCCAAAAAAACAGGCAGTGATGGGGAGGGAAATAAAATAAACGGATTAGAATAATGGTAATCACTGCTCTGTGTGTGTGAGTGTGTGTGTGTGTGTGTGTGTGTGTGTGTGTGTGTGTGTGTGTGTGTGTGTGTGTGTGTGTGTGTGTGTGTGTGTGTGTGTGTGTGTGTGTGTGTGTGTGTGTGTGTGTGTGTGTGTGAGCATGTGAGCATGTGAGCATGTGAGCGTGTGTGCGTGTGTGCGTGTGTGTGTGTGTGTGTGTGTGTGTGTGTGTGTGTGTGTGTGTGTGTGTGTGTGTGTGTGTGTGTGTGAGCATGTGTGAGTCTATCTGAGACAATGTGTAAAAGAGCGATAGAGGGAGAAAGCGGGAGAGATACAGGTTTAATTAAAAGCTGTTGTCAACCTTTCTTCTCAAGACAAAATAATATGCATTATTTTCTCAAATTCTGAGAATGTGTTATTAAAACCCAATTTTACTTCCTCAACCTCTATCTACATTAGCACAGTGTGACACAGATGAGGATCATATTTAACACTGAGTAATGCCTATTGACTCATTTGAATAGTTGTAGTTGAGCAATTACTGTATGAATATGATGCCAATCTAAACTACATCTCCATGTTAATAGCATGTGGAATTGCAACTTCTCTTGCACGTATGGTTGCAGTTTAGCCTTGGTCTGTTTCTCCATTAACTTGCCTGCCATTCTGTAATTAAATAGCATTGTTGAATGCAGTAATAATTAGGTATCCAAGTTAGTTACAGTTATCCAGACATGAATATAAAGTGGAAGTGAGGTGAGGTGTTACATGTATGCAACTTTTAGTCTGTCCTCAGGGACTTTTAGTCTGTCCTCAGGGACTTTTAGTCTGTCCTCAGGGACTTTTAGTCTGTCCTCAGGGACTTTTAGTCTGTCCTCAGGGACCTTTAGTCTGTCCTCAGGGACTTTTAGTCTGTCCTCAGGGACTTTTAGTCTGTCCTCATGGACTTTTAGTTTGCAAAAGTACAGTAGAAATGTCCCTGGGCTATGAATGTTTCAATAACTGACATAAGCTCATTAAGCATGCAGGCCACAACTGATAGAGCAGTTGCCCTATCAGTATTATGGGGCTGGAGGTAGGGAAGAACTGGCTGTATCTCTGCCCAGGATGGGGCCTGCAGGAGGGGATCCTTGAGAACATTGAAGGTCGCTGGAATCCCCTGAGCAATAAAATGGATTACGTTCTCTCTGCTCACAGCATGATGATAACCACACCAGCAATAGGGGACCTCCTAGAGGACCACCACAGGTGATGAAAGCTATGGAAAATCATCAATATTTGACAGCATCTAATGTATTTCAGGGGAATCAAAGAGGAAAAGGTGAAGTGAGAGGGCTGACTCCGCCCCAAAATCTGTCTGTGTGACGCAGACTAAGTGGGAATTTATAGTATGGAGGTCAATGAGAAGCACGTGGCATCGCGGAAACTTTGAGAAAAACTATTTTATATCGGAGTTGTACCTGTTGTTCACATGCGTATCTGCCGTCACATTGGCTAGAATGTTCCCGCCTATTCTCCCCTCCTTTCCGCCTGCCTTTCGCCGTTGCGGAAATGTTCTCCTATTGTTAGAGCAGACAGCCCAATACCTTTTCAATATAATAAATCATCTTTTGGGTGAATGAAAAGATGTAAAAAATAATCCAGGAACAGGGACAGTTTCAGAAGGAGGGAGGGAGGGAGGGCGGAAGCAAGGACGAAGTGAAAATATGAGCGCAAGCAGAATGAGCAATACAAAGATATGAATTCTAACCTTCGAGGGCCTGCAGTTTGGGAGAGAAGGCAGAGGAGGGATCTGTGATGATAGCCCACTCTTGATCACGCCATTACCTCGATTAGGGATAATTAGCTTCGGTAAACTGGGCACAAAACCCGCCTGTGATGTTGGGCCCAGAAGGCATGCTGTGGTACCTTTTACAGCCCGGTGGCTGATTTGGGCACTCAACTGCTGCTCACAGCGCGGCAAGAAGTGATAAAGAGACAGGGCCCGGCTGGCTGGTAGGAAACTGCGAGTAATTATCAAAGAGATCCTATAATCAAACATACAAATCGCAAACACGGACTATAAAACCCCCTTGGCTAACATCCAGGAGTCGCTTTATCCAATTAAGTAAATGGCTGTAATGTGAGATTTGGATGTGGGGGAGGGGAGAGGGCGGGTGGGTAGTCAAAGTAATAAACATGAAAAAGCAGAACAAATAAATCAAAGGGGTATTTCATAACAAATCTGTTTTTGTTTTTTTTCAGCCTGTTTTTGACTATTATCCTGTTGTTGTTAATCATATACTGTAAAAAGGGGTATAGCAAGTCAACTAAGGGGTTATTAGATTTGTGTAAATGTGAGTATTTTAACATAGTGTTTCCCAACTACACCTACATACACCTAATTGGGATAAACTAGTGATGACCAGACCCTTTGACTGGGAGGAGCCTTAGCCATGAGGCTTGTAGCCTACCTATGTTGATTACTGTATTTATATAGGCTAGGCATCAAATCAAATCAAATCAAATCAAATTTTATTTGTCACATACACATGGTTAGCAGATGTTAATGCGAGTGTAGCGAAATGCTTGTGCTTCTAGTTCCGACAATGCAGTAATAACGCGCAAGTAATCTAACTAACAATTCCAAAAAAAAAACTACTGTCTTATACACAGTGTAAGGGGATAAAGAATATGTACATAAGGATATATGAATGAGTGATGGTACAGATAGGCAAGATACCAGTACAGTATATACATATGAGATAAGTATGTAAACCAAGTGGCATAGTTAAAGTGGCTAGTGATACATGTATTACATAAGGATGCAGTCGATGATATAGAGTACAGTATCAACGTATGCATATGGATTTGTATGTAACATTATATAAAAACAGGTAGCATTGTTTAAAGTGGCTAGTGATATATTTACATAATTTCCCATCAATTCCCATGATTAAAGTGGCTGGAGTAGAGTCAGTGTCATTGACAGTGTGTTGGCAACTCAATGTTAGTGGTGGCTGTTTAACAGTCTGATGGCCTTGAGATAGAAGCTGTTTTTCAGTCTCTCGGTCCCAGCTTTGATGCACCTGTACTGACCTCGCCTTCTGGATGACAGCGGGGTGAACAGGCAGTGGCTCTGGTTGATGTCCTTGATGATCTTTATGGCCTTCCTGTAGCATCGGGTGGTGTAGGTGTCCTGGAGGGCAGGTAGTTTGCCCCCGGTGATGCGTTGTGCAGACCTCACTACCCTCTGGAGAGCCTTACGGTTGAGGGCGGTGCAGTTGCCATACCAGGCGGTGATACAGCCCGCCAGGATGCTCTCGATTGTGCATCTGTTTAGGCATCCAGATGAAGTCCACTCCCATCATCTACATCAGTCTGGATTTTATGCCATGTTGTATAAAAACAGAAGCCTAGTGATCTAAGTGTCTACAGCTAGACAGTTCCCAATTAGCTATGCCTACGCTAGCTATATAGCTTGCTAACTTATGTTTAGACAATAGCTCTTCCGGACGGCTAGCAGTACCAATGTACCAAGCTTGCTAACTTATGTTTAGACAATAGCTCTTCCGGACGGCAAGCAGTACCAATGTACCAAGTCTGGAACCAACAGGACCTGAACAGCTATTACTCCCAAGCCATAAGACTGCTGAATAGTCAGTTAAATAGTTAACCAATAGCTACCCAGACAATCTGTATTAACCCTTTTTGCACTAACTCTTTTGGCTTATCACATACGCTGCAGCTATGGTTTATTAACTCTCCGGTGCCTACTCAGTTCATCCCTACCTAAATGTATCTACAGTGCCTAGTAGCCTGGATTCCCCCCCAAAATCACCCATTTACACACAGTATAGCATAATGACAAAGTGAAAACATGCTTTAAAATGTTTGTAAATACAGAAATATCTCATTTACATACTGTACCAGTGAAAGGTTTAGACACACCTACTCATTCAAGGGTTTTCTTAATTGTTACTATTTTCTACATTGTAGATTAATAGCGAAGACATCAAAACTATGAAATAACACATGGAATTATGTAGTTACGAAAAAAGTGTAAAACAAATCCAAATAGATTTTCGATTTTAGACTCTTCAAAGTAGCCACCCTTTGTCTTGATGACAACTTTACACACCCTTGGCATTCTCTCAACCAGCTTCATGAGGAATGCTTTTCCAACAGTCTTGAAGGAGTTCCCACATATGCTGAGCACTTGTTGGCTGCTTTTCCTTCACTATGCAGTTCAACTCATCCCAAACCATCACAATTGAGTTGAGGTTGGGTGATTATGGAGGCCAGGTCATCTGATGTAGCACTCCAACACTCTCCTTGGTCAAATAGCCCTTACACAGCCTGGAGGTGTGTTTTTGGGTCATTGTCCTGTTGAAAAACAAATGATAATCCCACTAAGAGCAAACCAGATGGGATGGCGTATTGCTGCAGAATGCTGTGGTAGAAATGCTGGTTTAGTGTGCCTTGAATGCTAAATAAATCCCTACAGTGTCACCAGCAAAGCACCCCCACGCCATCACACCTCCTCCTCCATGCTTTACAGTGGGAACCACACATGCGGATATCATCCTATCACCTCCTCTACATCTCACAAAGACATGGCAGTTTGGAACCAAAAATCTCACATTAGGACACATCAGACCAAAGCACAGATTTCCACCGGTCTAATGTCCATTGCTCGTGTTTCTTGGCCCAAGAAAGTCTCTTCTTCTTATTGGTGTCCTTCAGTAGTGGTTTCTTTGCAGCAATTCAACCATGAAGGCCTGATTCACGCAGTCTCCTCTGAACAGTTGGTGTTGAGATGTGTCTGTTACTTGAACTCCATTAAGCATTTATTTGGGCTGCAATCTGAGGTGTAGTTAACTCTAATGAACTTGTTCTCTGCAGCCTAGGTAACTCTGGGTCTTCCTTTCCTGTGGCGGTCCTCATGAGAGCCAGTTTCATCATAGCTCTTGATGGTTTTTGCCATTTTCCACATTGACTGATCTTCATGTCTTAAATTAATGATGGACTGTTGTTTCTCTTTGCTTATTTGAGCTGTTCTTGCCATAATATGGACTTGGTCTTTTACCAAATAGGGATATCTTCTGCATACCACCCATAGCTTGTCACAACACAACTGATTGGCTCAAACGCATTAAGAAGGAAATAAATTCCACAAATGTACTTTTAACAAGGCACATCTGTTAATTGAAATTCATTCCAGGTGGCTACCTCATGAAGCCGGTTGAGAGAATGCCAAGAGTGTGCAAAGCTGTCATCAAGGCAAATGGTGACTATTTGAATCTCAAATATAAAATATATTTTGATTTGTTTAACACTTTTTTGGTTACTACATGATTCCATATGTGATATTTCATAGTTTTGATGTCTTCACTATTATTCCACAACGTAGAAAATAGTAAAAATAAAGAAAACCCCTAAAATGAGTAGGTGTGTCCAAACGTCACATTTGCTATGAAACTCCAAATTGAGCTGGAACGATGGAACGACCCAGACTCTGCCCAGAGCTGGCTGTCCGACCAAACTGAGCAACCGGGCAAGAAGGAACTTGGTCAGGGAGGTGACCAAGAACCCAATTACCACTCTGACAGAACTACAGAGTTCCTTGGCTGAGATGAGAGAACCTGCCAGAAGGACAACAGTCTACAGCACTTCACAAATCTGGGCTTTATGGGAGAGTGGCCAGATGGAAGCCTCTCCTGAGAAAAAGGCACATTGCAGCATGCCTAGAGTTTGGAAAAAGGCATGTGAAAGACTGAGAGCATTAGGCAAAGGATACCGTGGTCTGATGAGACAAACTCTTTGGCCTGAATGCAAAGCGCTATGTCTGGAAAAAACCACCCCTACCGTGAAGCATTGTGGTGGCATCATCATGCTATGGGGATGATTTCAGCGGCAAGGAATAGGAGACTGGTAAGGATAGAGGAAACAATGAATGGAGCCAAATACAGGCAAATCCTTGATGAGAGCCTGATTCATAGTGCAAACTACCTTAGACTGGGGCGAAGATTTACATTCCACAGGACAATGACCCAAAGCATACAGCCAAACTAATGCCTAAATGGCTTCAGAACAAGAATGTAAAAGTCCTTGGGTGGCCCAGCCAAAGCCCAGACTTGAATCCCGTTGAAAATCTGTGGAAAGACTTGAAGACTGCTTTGCACCATCCCTCCCCATCTAATTCAACAGAGCTTGAGAAAATCTGCATGGAAGAACAGGAGAAAATCCCCAAATCCAGATGTGCAAAGCTGACACAGACATACACAAGATGACTCAAATCTGTAATCGTCGCCAAGATGCTTCTACAAAGTATTGATTCAGGAGTGTGATTACTTAAGTAAATGAAATAAACTCAGCAAAAAAAGAAACATCCTCTCTCTGTCAAATGTATTTATTTTTAGCAAACTTAACATGCGTAAATATTTGTATGAACATAACAACATTCAACAACTGAGACATGAACTGAACAAGTTCCACAGACATGTGACTAACAGAAATTGAATAATGTGGGGGGGGGATCAAATTTAACAGTCAGTATCTGGTGTGGCCACCAGCTACAATAAGCACTGCGGTGCATCTCCTCCTCATGGAATGCACCAGATGTGCCAGTTCTTGCTGTGAGATGTTATCCCACTCTTCCACCAAGGCACCTGTAAGTTCCCGGACATTTCTGGGGGGAATAGCCCTAGCCCTCACCCTCCGATCCAACAGGTCCCAGAGGTGCTCAATGGGATTGAGATCCGGGCTCTTCGCTGGCCATGGCAGAATATTAACATTCCTGTCTTGCAGGAAATCACGCACAGAACGAGCAATATGGCTTGTGGCATTGTCATGCTAGAGGGTCATGTCAGGATGACCCTGCAGGAAGGGTACCACATGGGGGAGGAGGAGGCCTACAAGCCCTCAGTCCAGCCTCTCTCATCCTATTATGGACAGTCTGAGCACTGATGGAGGGATTGTGCATTCCTGGTGTAACTCGGGCAGTTGCTATTGCTATCCTGTACCTGTCCCGGTGGTGTGATGTTCGGATGTACTGATCCTGTGCAGGTGTTGCTACACGTGGTCTGCCACTGCGAGGACGATCAGATGTCCGTTCTGTCTCCCTGTAGCACTGTCTTAGGCGGCTCACAGTATGGACATTGCAATGCATTGCTCTGGCCAAATCTGCAGTCCTCATGCCTCTATTCAGCATGCCTAAGGCATGTTCATGCAGATGTGCAGGGACCCTGGGCATCTTTCTTTAGGTGTTTTTCAGAGTCAGTAGAAAGGCCTCTTTAGTGTCCTAAGTTTTCATAACTGTGACCTTAATTACCTATCGTCTTTAAGCTGTTAGTGTCTTAACGACCGTTCCACAGGTGCATGTTCATTAATTGTTCATGGTTCATTGAACAAGCATGGGAAACGGTGTTTAAACCCTTAACACTGAAGATCTGTGAAGTTATTTAGATTTTTACGAATGATATTTGAAAGACAGGGTCCTGAAAAAGGGACGTTTCTTTTTTTGCTGAGTTTATTTCTGTATTTCATTTTCAATACATTTGCAAACATTTCTTAAAAACATGTTTTCACTATGTCATTGTGGGGGTATTGTGTGTAGATGGTTGATATATACATTTTTGTATCCATTTTGAATTCAGGCTGTAACACAAGGAAATGTGGAATTAGTCAAGGGCTATTAATACTTTCTGAAGGCACTGTCATGACGTTGGCCTGGGGGTAGGTTTATGACAGTCATAAATACCTCTTCCCCCCTTTTTCCTCTCTACCCTACTGAGGTTACATTTGCAAAACCCTTGGTTAACATAGAGATTCTGGGAACGTCAGAATGTGGGGGGAAATGAACTGGTAATCCGAACAATTGAACATATGCGGTGGTACTTAATGAATATGATGTCAGTTTGGTTGTCATCTCACACATTCTCATCAATGATAAGATGACATAAACTCTACAGTGGAAAGTCTACACATCAGAGTTATCGGATTCACATGGAATTGTTGTTCAATTGAAATGTTTGAATATGAAATTATTTGTGATGGGATGAAATGTGACTTTCACTTCTAAAATGTGAGATGTGGCTTTTCATAAGATCTTGCTGCCCACTCAGTATGCCTGCCCACATGAAGAGACAGAGGCTGTAAGCTGTGACACACACCCCTTTTCTCCCTTCCTATATAAAGCCTTGACGACAACATAACTTGCTGTTCCGATGAGGTAGGATGACGGTCCTATGTCAGAATGGTTCAGATAATAACTACAGAACAAAGCCAACATCAGCATGAGCTTTTGATGCGAATGGTATGAACTTTTGAACTCTTATTCACGACAGAAGTGATACCTCCTAGCCATTGAGTTAGCGACCGCAGCTGCAAACGCAGGTTAGGAAGGAACAGACAGAGTATCCCATCTACCACACAACGACGTTACCACAACGTATCCAATTGACCACCAGAGACATTCTTCAAAGGACAAAGGACTCGGTTTGGCAACATGGTCTTCCATCTACCGCCAACCTTCTGAAGCGCAGCTCAGAGTAAATATTTACTGCATTTTCCTTTTCCAAATGGCCGGTAATTTAGAATGCATAAGATACTGTATTTATGATAGCACAGCTTTTTCCCTTTGTTCCTCAGTCTCCCGCTCTTTCACTCAACCCAGCCCCTTTTCCTTTGTGTAACAAGCTGTCATATCTGTTCCGCCCGCTAGGGACGTTTTCCTTTATGACGTCATTTGTAATCAAGTTATGATTTAATTATGTGTATGTGTGATTAGTTAGGCATTTAGTAAATAAATGATTAAACCCAATTTTGTATTGCTGATTCAAATTGTTAGGCAGGGTTCTTGCAGATAACGAAGAATTTACAACTGCTATGGAGGTCAAATATCTTACTTACGGCCACGGAGAACGAGAGCCCACAGTCCTTGGGAGCGGTCCGTATCGGTGACACTGTGTTATCCTCAAAGCGAACAAAGAGGGTGATTAGCTTGTCTGGGAGCAAGACATCGGTGTCCACTACGTGGCTGGTTTTTCCTTTGTTATCCGTGATTGTATGTAGACCCTGCCACATGGGTGGCAGGTGGCCTAGTGGTTAGAGCATTGGACTAGTAACCGAAAGGTTACAATCTCAAATCCCCGAGCTGACAAGGTAAAAATCTGTTGTTCTGCCCTTGAACAAGGCAGTTAACACACTGTTCCTAGGCCATCATTGAAAATAAGAATTTGTTCTTAATTGTATTGCCTAGTTAAATAAAGGTAAAATATACATCTTGTGTCTGAGCCGTTGAATTGCGACTCCACCATATTCCCAGTCACCTTGCCCGGGTTAAAAGTGATGGTTCGGGCTTTCAGTTTTGTGTGAATGCTATCATCTATTCACGGTTTTTGGTTTGGGTAGGTTTTAATCTCTTAGAACTACCCATCCCAGATCCGGGAGAATTGTCATCAACTACACTAATTAGCATAGCGCAACGGTCAAAAAATATTACTAGAAAATATTCATATTCATGAAATCACAAGTGAAATATAGTGAAACACAGCTTAGCCTTTTGTTAATCACCCTGTCATCTCAGATTTTGAAATTATGCTTTACAGCCAAAGCAAGACAAGCGTTTGTGTAAGTTTATCGATAGCCTAGCATAGCATTATGTCCAGCTAGCAGCAGGAAGCTTGGTCACGAAAATCAGAAAAGCAATCAACGTTTACCCTTGATGAGCTTCGGATGTTTTTACTCACGAGACTCCCAGTTAGACAGCAAATGTTCCTTTTGTTCCATAAAGATTATTTTTATAGCCGAAATACTTCCGTTTCTTGTCCACGTTTTGTTGAGAAATCCACCGAAAATTGCGGTCACGACAACGCCGAAAAAAACTCTAAATTAGATCCATAATATCGACAGAAACATGGCAAACGTTTTTTATAATCAATCCTCATGGTGTTTTTCAAATATCTATTCGATAATATATCAACGGGGACAATTGGTTTTTCAGTAGGAGCGAGAGGAACAATGGCCGCTTTTGTCTATTACATACAAATCACTCTGAGAGCCACCACCTGACCACTGACGCAATGTTGTCGTTCACGCTCATTTTTCAAAATAAAAGCCTGAAACTATGTCTAGTGGCTGTAGACACATTAGGGAAGCCATAGAAAAAGGAATCTGGTTTATATCCCTTTCAATGGGCAATAGGGATGCATAGGAACACTGAAGAGAATTCTCTTGGGAGGCAGTACGGTCGACATTTGATTGTGAGGTATTCTAGGTTGGGTGAACAAAAGGACTTATTTTCCTGTGTGTTATCACAATCACACCATGAGTTGTTAATCATGAATCATACACCACTGCCTTTCTTCTTCCCAGAGAGTTCTTAGATCTTGTCTGCGCGATGTACAGAAAATCCAGCTGGCTGTATGGACGGGAGCAGTGTCTCCGGAGAGAGCCATGTTTCTGTGAAACAGAGTACGTTACAGTCCCTGATGTCTCTCTGGAAGGAGTTCCTCGCCTTAAGCTCGTCTACTTTATTGTCCAGGGACGGAACATCAGTGAGTAATATACTCGGAAGCCGTGGATAGTGTACATGTCTCCTGAGTTGGACTAGAAGTCCACTCCGAATACCTCTTCTCCATTTAATTTCGTGCCCCTTGAACAATACATGCAAATGGCGCATGGATATTTTTTTCAGTTTTCAGTGATCAGTTTTTCTTGCGCTTTTCGATGAAACAGACGCTCTGTTACAGTCACAGCGGTGATTTAACCAATTTTAGAAACGTGAGAGTGTTTTCTATCCACACATACGAATCATATGCATATACTATATTCCTGGCATGAGTAGCAGGACGCCAAAATGTTGCGCGATTTTTAACAGAATGTTCGAAAAAGTAGGGGCTCGACTTATCAACTATGAAGTTGTTAATGTTCTTAGTTTTATCCTTTGAAAACAGACGTGAAAAGATTCTGGGGATGCACATCTTCAATATGCACCAATTGCATATTAATATGCACCAATTGTTCCTCTTTAGTGTATTATTTAACAATGTGTCGCAAGTAAATGCCTTATTTGCCTCAGATTTAGGGACAGGTAAAACATTCCTATTTATTCTATTCGTTTTGTTTGCCCATATGAAGTCTGTTATGGCCGAGAATACTTTTTTAAAGAATGTCTTCAGTGTGGTAATTTGTATTACGGAAAATAAATATAAAAACTTTGGTAACCATGCCCTTTAAAGAGATGTATTCTACCTGTATTCTACTTAATCTGTTGCTGTAGATTACGAGTTATTATTTCCCCTTATGCCATTATTTCACATTTTTCCATGTTCATTTTATATCCTGAGATTTTAGACTATTCTGAAAATATTTTTAACAAAGGGGGCATTAAGTTTTCAATATTAGTCAGGTATATCAGAAGATCATCAGCAAATACGTTTATTTTATATTGATGTTTACCAATTCCAAGACATCCTGGTAACTATACAAAGGTTCCCCAGGCGAAGTCCTTATGACTAGTAAAATAAAGTGAGGTCAATAACTCTGAATGGGCTAACAAAATGTGCTATAGTAACCTCCGGTAAACTTTGAATGAACAGTCGAATGAACAGTCGTGCATGCCGAAATATCATTTTTGGGGACAAATCTAAAATGACTTTGGAAAACCACTGACTCCGCCTCCTAAAGTGCCACCATACACAGAAATGCTGGTTTTAGGCTGTACTAAAAAGGCATGGCAGGGCTCATGTCTGGAGTATTCATTACAGTGTGTTATGCAGTGTAGCTTAGCTTGTTTTACACCATCCCGCAGGGCAAAAGACTCAGGGCTAAAGCCCCGAAAGCCCAGGTCTGGAGACTTCAATGTTCAGAACCACGTTCTTGGTAAGTTCTGTTTGACATTGAGGGAATGTTTTCCTAACTCTAACTCAAAACATGTGAAATAAGTTCTCAGGAGGTTTTTGCTAACATAGATCGAATGTTCCCATAACCAACAAAAAATTGGACACTTAAAAATCAGGGGAACATTACGGGTAACATTACAAAAACATTCTCTCCCCCTAGAATTATTAGCTGGGGCAGTCCAAGTCCTCGCTAACACAATTCAGAAGATGGGTGTAGTTGATTATCATTGAAAGCGATTGGCTAAACCTTTATGAGAGACAGAACCCACTTTCTAGTCACACAAACTGTTAGATCAGTAATCAGGCTTCATTCACCCTTGACAAGACTTGTAGACCATGTATTTACTATTCACTAGGAACCAAACAGAACCAAACGGAAGCAAACGGAATGGAACAAGGAGTGACCTACCTGAATTTGGTTTCCATTGCAAAACGTTTTGCAATGGACACGTTTACCATTTCCTCAGGGAACAAACAGGGAGGGACATAATTTTTCCAATAGAAACTTTTAGAGTAAACGGTGTCAGTTGCAAAAAGTTTTTCAGGAGACAATACGTTTTGCAAAGGAATCCGACTAAAGAATACACCACTGTTGTGACAAAATTGCTAAGGAGAGTTCTACAAATTTGATTGATTAATGGCTGAATACCAATAGCCAATACAATTTCGTAGTGGGGTAAACATTCTTATTGGAAAATGTCAAGTCATCTTCACGTGTGACATAATCATTTTTGAGGTTTTGAATGTACATTAGTTTAAAGGCATTGTCAATATCACTTTAAAACCTGCTTACTTTGCTATACCTCAGTGGGCTAATTAGGAACAGGGTTGTTCAGTGTTGATTGAATCCAGACGCATCCCAACATGTGTGCAACAACCATGGACCAACCCCTCTCCCTATCACCACCACACCACAGAAAAATGTCCCAGGCAGGTGGAGTGAGAGGAGATGCTGAACTTGTGGCCGTCTGAGCCCCCGAGAGTTAAAAGTAACATTCCACACTGTCTTGCCACCTTTGTGGGGTGCTAGGGAGACTGGAGACCCTCCCTTTGAGTGACAAGGTGAACACTGTAGACTGTTGCCATGCACTCGTTAACCCTGCTGCTCTTCCATTCTGTCATTCAAACAAGGGCTCAAACTAAACCATGGGCCAAACCATGGCATGACCCACAGACTGAGGTGTAGCTTAGAGTGGGGAAGGAATTAGGGAGTTAACATTTCTGAAAAAAGAGAGCATCAACTTATCTTTACCACATAGTCATAATCAGGTGTGTTGATATTATGATATTTAATCAGAATTGGGTGATGCAATCATTAAAGTGCACTCTGCAGGCTTAATGGAGGGAAATAATCTCAATCACAGGCTGTACTATGTCGACTTTTATCAGGTAGGCTAGGTACCCAGTTTAAGAAAATGACAAAATACTTGTCCCTGATGGTATTGTTTAATATTAGATTATAAAAATGGTAAAAACCTCTTAAAGAGTAGCCGAAAGCCATGTAAAATAAGCTGGAATGTTATATTACATCCATCACAATCCATGCATTTGCAGTGAATATGTTACATTACTGTAAAATATGGATAGCGTTGAAGTCTCATAATAGGAAAGGAAAGCTATGCACTGTGACAGTACAACAGAATAGCTATTTCTGTAGCTCACCTTTATCTCAATATATCAAATGGCCTGCCTTACACAAAGCTTGGTGCTCATGGTTGCATAATGGTTTTCGTGAGCTTAATCTTAGAATAGACTTAACTTCACACCAAGCTGATCATTTTTTATATGTTTACATTAAAAGGGTTAAACATAAGACGCATATATGTGCTTAGGCATTAATTGTATGGGGCAAACATTTTTTAAATATTGAAATAAAAAGTAAATAATACAGAAAATAATGGCATAGAAAAGGAGAACAAAGACTAAAACCTAGGAAAACAAGATGGAGGGAGAGAAAAGGAGTCAGACAAAAGCGAAAGTGTGTGCATGCAGGTGTGTGTGTTTGAGTGTGTGTACTAGTGCGTGTGTCTGTGTTTTTGTGTCTTTAGTAATGTGTCAAAGTGTTTGTGCACGGTGCAAGTGTGTGTGTGTGTGTGTGTGTGTGTGTGTGTGTGTGTGTGTGTGTGTCTGTGTGTCGGTGAGGGAGCCAGACGTTGACTCCTCCAGATGGGAATGCCTAGGCTCAGCCTCCAACTACTCTGCTAATAAACTCCAATATTAGTTACAGGCTCTAAACTCAGGAATGTGCGACCGTAACCCCTTCCTGTCCGTGCAGGCTACACAGCCCACAGCCCACGGCCTGCCAGCAAACTCATTCAGGCATGAGATCTTGGCTGTGTGTGCATGTACGGGGCATGTCCCACATGAGCAGACACATACAGGGCTCCTGAGTGGAGAGGAGAGGTGGCCTCTCTCCCCGCGGGGCCAGAACAGGCCAACACATGAATGGCTGGGATGATGTTTCCTGTAAACACCTTAGTGCTACTGTGCATGTGGCATAGATAGGGTTGCAAAATTCCAGGAACTTTCAATAAATTCCTTGGTTTTCCCGAAATCCCGGTTGGAGGGTCCAGGGATCAGGAGGGATAAGCAGGAAATCCAGAATCTTCCAGACAGGATTTCTGGAAAGCCAGGCAATTTATTGAAAGGTACTTTGCATCCCTAGGCATAGAGCAGTCAAAACAACAGTTCTCAACCGATTATTTGAGTCATTTCGTGGGGAGATTTCCCAAATCCCCATGTGGACAAAGGCGATTTTAAGCTTGGGGTTAGGTTAGGTTTAGGTTTAGGGTTAGGGTAAGGATAAGGGTTAGGTTTAGGGTTAGGGTAAGGATAAGGGTTAGGTTTAGGGTTAGGTGTTGGGGAAAATAGGATTTCGAATGGACATTAATATCTTCTCACGAAGATAGAAGAACATGTGTGTGTGTGTGTGTGTGTGTGTGTGTGTGTGTGTGTGTGTGTGTGTGTGTGTGTGTGTGTGTGTGTGTGTGTGTGTGTGTGTAAAAGCAAGAGTATAGGGGCTTGTTTAGCAGTTAAGGACGAGAACAGAACAGTTTTGTGGGCCATGAGAGAGGATAGCTCGTAAAGACCAAGGAAGAGAGTGAGACAGGGAAGGCGTATTGGTAGCTAATAGAGTGTAAGATAAAACAGAGGATAGTTGCTTGGTAAAGGTTGTGGAGGACTTTTATGTATCATTTTGATAAGTGCATGGTTTTACAGAAGCGTTGCATGTACACAAAGCAATGACTAGCTGTCAAGCCTTATAGGTACACAGAGCAGAACACTATTCCCTTCATGCTATAGCCTATATGGCTGCCCAATCACATCTTTATTCTTCACCCTAAATCACTGTGTCTGTAAGGATCGACGCTGGTAAAGATGAGAAGCAGGTACAGGGAGTGAACATTTAATTATCAATGGACATGGAACAGAACAGGACCGGACAGCATATGGACAAGAAGACATAATGACATTAATGCAGACACCGGGAACAAACGGACGAGCAGACAGTTATAGACGGGGCAATCAACAAAGGGAAGGAGTCCAGGTGAGTCCAATGAGCGCTGCTACGTGTAATGATGGTGACAGGTGTGCGTAATGACGGGCAGCCTGGCACCCTCAAGTGCCAGAGAGGGAGAGCAGGAGCAGGCGTGACAGTGTCAGCCTGATGATGAGGGAAGGGGTGAGTGACTGATGCGATTTATAGCAAGAGAATGGTAAATCATGATGGTCCCCTCCTGTTCAAAACCATTCCTGATCCTATCTTGGATGTCCATGCCATTTAAACAGCACAGTCCCCGTCTTGTTATACAGCATGTGTTAGGTGTAGGTTTTTAGTGGTAACATGTTGTGCGTGTTTTAGTGGGAGCATGTGCATGGGTGTCTGTATCTGTGTGTGTGCTCATGTGACATCAGCTACAGACCGAGAGAGGCCCTCCTTAATGAGGTCATTAATCTGCAGACGAGTCACGCAGGCAACTGATGCAGCCGAAGACAACTTCTCTCACGTCCATGCAGGTGGGTCTGGGGGGTGGGGGGGCTCAAAGCACAGACAGTCCCCTACGATTCAACTTTCAGAGAAGTGTCAGCAAATCTGTGGTGTGAAGATGGGATGTGGTAGCTCCTACTCAGACAGTCACAGAAATAAAGACGAGATGAGTCATAGATGTGGCAATCACTGCTATAAATACTAAATACATGCCCCCACATTCTGAAATTGCATTTTTGTCCCCCCAGTTTAATCATTTGAACGTGTTACAAAACAAGGCAACGGTGTGCTCTAGGATTGTGCATATGCCTCCGAACACTCAAGTAGGTTGTTTGGAATGTTTATCTGACTGCATTAAAAAAATATATAATAATATGTCCCCTCTACTTCTAAAACCAAAATTGGTACAGAGTACATTTCATGTGTAACATCAGTGGACATAGTAGAATAGATAACATCATTAGTGTTATCAATGTGGATAAACTAATAGTTACAGAGATGCTTTAAGTGATCAGTGAGTAGAGCAGAGGTGGAATGGTGTTAGAAGGAGAAGAAAGGGCTTGTTTTTGTGGTTAAAATGGCTATTTATGTGGGCTGGTGGATTGAATATGTCCCTGAGTGCGGGGCTGGAGTGTTAAGGCTCTAGCCTGCAGCAAGGGAAGCTGTGCGAGCGTGACTGATCTATTGAGAGGAGCATCACTGAGAATGCACCCATGGCTCCAATCAATACTGTCTCATTTGTTTGTGTGCGTGCGAGTGTAAAATTGGGTGCTCTCTCTCTTTCAAGGTGTGTGAGTTAGGACCCTGGGTTTAGGGAGGGATGGCTGGGGCTGAGAGCAGAGCAGTGGAGGGTGGCATGGAGAGATGGTGGGCATGTGGATCCCAGGGGGATGCAGGGTGAGTCCTTGTGGAACTATCTCAGCCAATCATCCAATGATTGCAGCCACACCCTCCACACCTGTCAAGAATGGCAGTGGGACCATTGTTGTTTATCATGGGCCCTCTTGCTGCAGCACACTGTAAATAGCCTTCACTAAGCTGTCTTCCTCAAGCTGTGTCTCATAATCCAACTGGACTGTGTTACTGCCTGTTTTGATGTCATCTGTTTGTTATAATTTCACAAAAATATAATTGACTCAATCAATCAATCAAATGTATTTATATAGTCCTTTTTACATCAGCAATTGTCCCAAAGGGCTCCATTCCATCTCAAGTTAAGCTCACGTAAATGGAACATAATTCCCTTTTTATGTACTTTTCTCTATATATGCGTATTCTGACCTTGAACTTAAGCATGAGAATAGTGTGCTATTCATCCGCTATTAGTTTGGGGTGGAGATCAAATAAATGAAGGAGTGGCAGAGGTGTGTCTACAGAGACGCCGTATTCTGACCTTGATTCAACTCCCTAATAATTCCACCACCTTTACACATGAGGAAACCATGAATAAGGTCTAGCAAACCTATCGGTTCCAAGTGGAAGAAGCTTCTTCTTATTTTTTTCTGATAACAATGACACCATTCTCCATGCACTGTAATGTACAACTTGATAAGAGCTATGTAAATGAGTAATCCATTTGGATCAGGGAAATATAAATGACACTTGTGTTAGGTCTATTTTACCTTATAATCGCTGGAGATGTGAAGCCAGTCATATGGCAGCAAACTGAAGCATATCAACATATCAACTTTCCTACAGTAAAGTTTATGAAATACTGTGCCATTATGCAGAACTGAAATTGTACAGCCTTTTAACTTGCAAGGATGGTCACTCTTGAATGTCTTAATAATAGGCCACCCTGACTTTCTCTGTTTCCTGTTTCTATCATGTTAAATATTATCCACTATCAGTATTGACCATCAGGCCTAAGAACAACATTCAACTGCCAATTTACGGTTACTTCCCTTCAGCTGGTGTAGCCTACATTATTGTTCAATTTAATTATACTGTTTCATTTACCTGCATTTCCTTCCTTTATAAACGCTGTCACTGCCATCTGGTTTATGCTGATGATCATTAGTAACAGTTGATCATTTAAAAAAAGACATGTAGGCTAATTAAATCGTTATGGAGCGGAGTGCAACAGTTTGAACCTGACGCATGGCACAATACTTGGCTGTGTCATCACACAGTTCCATGGTTAGTGCAGGCAATAGACGAGAGGATGGAACACTGTTGTACACTATTCTCCCTGTTATAATTCTATGTACACTAATCTTCCAACATTATCATGTGTTGAAGAACTGAATGTTGCAATTTCCAAACCACCATTTTCTTTCTTTTGTGCATGAAGGCTCTCCAAATCTGTTCTTTATGATTCATAAATACTTTCCTAACCCTACATAATCTACAAGATTGGAATATTTTTAAATCTACCAATTGGTGCTGAAAAGGAGATAAATTATATTTAAATGGCATTCTTCCATTAATCCCTAATATTCTGAACCTGTTCTCTCGATATATTCTATTAAGTCTGTCAACAAAATACACCGTATTTAAAGGGATGACTTAAGATAAATGTACTGAAAACCTTATTGAATGAAGAAAGTCTGTTGGCCAGCAAGTGGGAGGGTTTTCAGAGGTTGAATTACATTCATTCAGAGCGAGCAAGGGAAATACTCATGCAAAGTCCATTACGGGTCTTCATAAAGTAAGTCTGAATACCAACTACTGAGAAGCTGAGTCATTTCCTAAGTCTGAATCAGGCCCAAAGTGTTTATTCAGAAACCAAGCCTAGAGCTAGCCATGCACAGTGGCTAGGAAAACTGCCTAGAAGGACAGGAACCAAGGAAGAAACCTAGAGAGGAACCAGGCTCTGAGGGGTGGCCAGTCCTCTCCTGGCTGTGCCGGACATTAAAATTACCATTAAGGCCAGATAGTCCTTCAAGATGTACAAACATTTACAGGTGACCAGCGGGATCAAATAATAATCACAGTAGTGTGTGTAGTGTGTGTGTGTGTGTGTGTGTGTGTGTGTGTGTGTGTGTGTGTGTGTGTGTGTGTGTGTGTGTGTGTGTGTGTGTGTGTCATGAACATGACAGGGTTTCAAAAGCTGCAGGCAGAGCAGCAGAAACTGGATCAGCAGCACGGCCAGGTGGACTGGGGACCGGGAAAGCCAGGAGTCGTCAGGCCAGGTAGTCTGGCTCAGGTCCTCCGGGAGGGGAGAGGGAGAAATGGGATAATTAGAGGGAGCATACTTAAGATCACACAGGACACCAGATAAGACAGGAGAACTGCACCAGATAGGACAGACTGACCGTAGCCCCCGCCGCATAGATACTGGAGACTGAGACAGGGGGTGTCGGGGGACACTGTGGCATCGTCCAAAGTTACCCCGGGACAGGGACAACCAGGCAGGATATAACCCCACCCACTTTGCCAAAGCACAGGCCCCACACCCCACAAGGGATATCAACAAACCACTAACTTACTACCCTGAGAGGCGGCCTATAGCCCATTAAGATCTCCCTACTGCACGAGCCCAAGGGGACGCAAAACCGGACAAGTAGATCATGTCAGTGACTCACTCAAGTCGACTGTAAAAAAGCCTGGCACGATGTGATGCACCCCTCTTAGGGACGACATGGGAGAGCCTGAGCAAGCAAGTGAAGCCCCCGTAATTGGGTCATAGGCAGAGAATCCCAATGGAGAGAAGGAAGCTGGCCAGGCAGAGACAGCAAGGGTGGTTTGTCACTCCCGTATCTTGTCACTTCGTACCACTGGGCCTGACTACGCTCAGTCATTGGGCCTACTGAAGAGGTGAGATTTAAAGGTTCAGACAGAGTCTGCGTCTCTCACATGGATTGGCAGACCATTCCATAATAATTTAGCTCTATAGGAGAATGCCCAGCCTCCAGCTGGAAATTCTAGGAAGAGTAAGGAGCCCTGCGTCTTATGACTGTAGCATACGCGTAGGCATGTTCGGCAGCACCAAATCAGAGAGATAGGTAGGCGCAAGTCCATGTAATGTAGGTTAGCAGTAACACTTTGGAATCAGCCCTAGCCTTAACAGGAAGCCAGAGGCTAGCACTGGAGTAATATGATAACATAAATTCTAGCAGCCATATTAAGCACTAGCTATTATACGTTTATTGAGGGCCTTATCTGAGTATCCAGAGAGAAGAGCATTGCAGTAGTCTAATTTTGAAGTGACAAACGCATGGATCAGATTTTCTGCCTCATTTTTGGACAAAAAGTTTCAGATCTTTACAATGTCTTAAAAACATTTTTTATATGTTTGTCAAAAGAGAGATCAGGGTCCAGAGTAACGCTGAGGTACCTCACAGTTTTTTAGACGACTGTACAACCATCTCGCTGTTAACAACTTTTTATCCTTGTGCATATTCCCTGTGTGTCTGTATGTGTGGGTGGCAGGGTGCTCCTGGCTGCTCCACTTTGGTCATGGTTGACACGTGTTCAAGCTTTAATCCCACTCAGGGCCTGGCGTGAGGGGAACCATAACTGCACCGCATGACCAAGTTCCTCCACCCATGACACAGTGATGGATGGACTAGCCTGGCCTGCTTTACCATTCAGCTCAGCATCCTCAACCTCTCCAGGCCACTCTTACCATTCACTGTGATTAGCACAAACACATTACTGTCACTTTAACTGCACTTGAATTAGCCTAGTATGCTTTGAATTAGCCTAGTACGCTAGTATGCTTTGTCTCATTTTGTAATTTCTTGTGCCCACAGACTTTGCTCACATAAAGTAGGCCAATGCCAGACTTTTGAAAAAGACATAGTTTTTGCCCATGGCCCAATTTTGAGTGAGGCTAATGTTAGTCTACATAAATCCACCAGTTCAAACTGGGTAATTTATTTAAAAATAAATACAGGCAGTCAGCAAAATGTAGCAGTAATAGTTTCTTAAAAACCACATATGAAATGATAAATTAAATTTATAGAAGAAATGCATTACATTGTCGGGGGCAGTGGTACATTTTGTCCATCCAAGCTTAACTTAATAACACTTGTGTAGGTCTAGCAATAAACAACTAAAACGTGTTAAGAGACATGGGCGACACATATGTGCAATTCAAACAAATACTGAACACGCCCTTACACGGGCAGACATACAGACTCATATTCCACTAAAGGTGCCACACCAATGACAACCCCATGATGAGAGGGGCTCAGAGCTGTGAGGCACATGACAGTCAAAGCCTCTGTGACAACACTCAGTCACTGGCTGGATAGATGCCTGGGCTCTGGGCTGGGACATGGCAGTTGGCAAGCTCAGAGCTCAGGGACAAATAGACGTGCTGAAACCTGAAGCTGCCCCCCAGGGAAGCAGTTCACTGGGGGGAACAGGTGCCCCGCATCAGGCGCCACAGAGCAGAGGACAGGGGGGATGACGGTGACCCAGCCTCCTTAGCTTATGAACCAACCTACCGCCTCTCAGGGATAGCCAAGAGTGGCCCGGACAGTATGTTCTGATAAAATGACCCTTCACATCTTATCAGCTGTGAACTCTATGAAGCCCGTCCCCATACTTCCCAAAGGAAGTCAGGACTCCTCCTCTAGTCCTGCCCAATCCTAGGAAGAGCTAGCCTCATGGAAAAACAGAATTTCCACCAGTTTGAGAAAATCATTAAAGAACATTTTTCTGGCATAGATATCCAGATAATAAATAACGGTAACAGGTATCCTGATAATTTCCTGATAACTGTTGTTGAAGGATTTTTAAGTAGCCTAATAGAATATGGTTGCATTGAACCATTGAATATGGTTGCTAAACAAGCCCCTATACTCTTGCTTTTACACACACACACACACACACACACACACACACACACACACACACACACACACACACACACACACACACACACACACACACACACACACACACACACACACACACACACACACACACACACACACACACAGTGGATCTCTCTGACCTGCTCTCCCACTCCAACCACGTCAGAATAATCCAAACAGCACACAACCTTACTTAAATGTTAAGTGACTTTGAGATAACTATTTCAGAGAATGACGAGACTTGTCTATTATTGGCATGGTGGCTTGACCTTGCACCTGTTCTGTGTTGTGCAAATGGAAGATGGCTTTATGTGTGTGTAACTGACTACTTCTCTTTGTATTTGTGCATGCCTGTTTACTTTTACATCAAAGTATGGTATGCATGTGTGCATGGGTGTACTGTAGTATTACATGTGTATGTTTGTGTATTTACATTTTGTATATCTAATGTGCATGAATTTGTCTGCTGTGTGTGTGCGTGCATGCATGCGTGCATACGTGTGTGGGTGTGTGCGTGTGTGTGCGCGCGTGTGTGTGCGTGTGTGTGTGTGTGTGTGTGTGTGTGTGTGTGTGTGTGTGTGGTGGTCCCCCATTGCTTTTTCTCCAGCCACACACAGGTACAATGCAATCAGACGTCACCATGGGAACCTGATATAATGCTGTGGTGTGTGCTAATTAACATTGAATATAGCTCATAAGCACAATCCCACAGCAAAAAAATCAACACTGCACACAGGCATATATCTGTCAATGAACTGAGCAAAGACAACCAATGGTGAACACTGAGTGAACAAAGCATGCTCTTTCTTTCCACCAGATGAATCCAGATGAAAGCTATCATCCAAATCAAATCAAATGTTATTGGTCACATACACATGGTTAGCAGATGTTATTGCTAGTGTAGCGGAATCCTTGTGCTTCTAGTTCTGACAGTGCAGCAATATCTAACAAGTAATATCTAACAATTCCACAACAACTACCTAATACACACAAATCTAAGTAAAGGGATGGAATAAGAATATATAAATATATGGATGAGCAATGACATAGGCAAGATGCTGTAGATAGTATAAAATACAGTATATACATATGAGATTAGTAATACAAGACATGTAAACATTATTAAAGTGACATTATTCAGTGGTTAAGGGCGCTGTACTGCAGCGCCAGCTGTGCCACCAGAGACTCTGGGTTCGCGCCCAGGCTCTATCGTAACGCGACCGGGAGGTCCGTGGGGCGACGCGCAATTGGCCAAGCGCCGTCCGGGTTAGGGAGGGGTTGGCCGATAGGGATGTCCTTGTCTCATCGCGCACCAGCGACTCCTATGGCGGGCCGGGCACGGTGCGCGCTAGCCAAGGTTGCCAGGTGCACGGTTTTTCCTCCGACACATTGGTGCGGCTGGCTTCTGGGTTGGATGCACGCTGTGTTAAAAAGCAGTGCGGCTTGGTTGGGTTGTATATCGGAGGACGCATGACTTTCAACCTTCGTCTCTCCCGAGCCCGTACGGGAGTTGTAGCGATGAGACAAGATAGTAGCTACTAAACAATTGGATACCACGAAATTGGGGAGAAAAAGGGTAAAATAAAAAATATAATAAAAAATATAATAAAAAGTGACATTATTAAAGTGACTAGTGATCCATTTATTAAAGTGGCCAATGATTTCAAGTCTGTATGTTGGCAGCAGCCTCTCTGTGTTAGTGATTGCTGTTTAACAGTCTGATGGCCATGAGATTGAAAAATAGCTTCTGTCTCTCGGTCCCAGCTTTGATGCACCTGTACTGACCTCGCCTTCTGGATGTTAGTTGGGTGAACAGGCAGTGGCTTGGGCGGTTGTTGTACTTGCTGATCTTTTTGACCTTCCTGTGACATTGGGTGCTGTAGGGATGGTAGTCATGTAGGGATGGTAGTGTGCCCTCAGTGATGCGTTGTGCAAACCGCACCACCCTCTGGAGAGCCCTGCGGTTATGGGCAGTGCAGTTGCCGTACCAGGCGGTGATGCAGCCCGACTGGATGCTCTCAATTGTGCATCTGTAAAAGTTTGTGAGGGTTTAGTGGACGCATTGATGTCACTTGTTAAATCCACTTCAATCTGTGTAGATGAAGGGAAGGAGACAAGTTAAAGAAGGATTTTTAAGCCTTGAACCAATTGAGAAATGGATTGTAAGACAAAAGATGTAAGTGCCTTTGAACGGTGTATGGTAGCAGGTGCCAGGCGCACCAGTTTGAGTGAGTCAAGAACTGCAACGCTGCTGGACGCTCAACAGTTTCCCGTGTGTATCAAGAATGGTCCACTACTCAAAGGACATCCAGCCAACTTTACACAACTCTGGGAAGCATTGGAGTCAACATGGACCAGCATCCCTGTGGAACACCTTCAGCCCAATGACTTGAAGCTGTTCTGAGGGCAAAAGGGGGCACAACTCAATATTAGGAAGGTGTGCCTAATATTTTGTACACTCAGTGTATATATTTACAAATGCACACTTTCACATTATGGGTGTAAACAGCATGACAAGGCATCTGACTTTGAAGGAATTGTGTCCTCATTCAAATGCCCTCAGGCTGTTTTCATTAGCTGCCACATTCTGGCCTTAGTTATTTTTTATGTCTTTGTTTTAGGTTGGTCAGGGCGTGAGTTGGGGTGGATTGTCTATGTTCCTTTTTCTATGTTGTGTTTTGTAATTGGCCTGGTATGGTTCTCAATCAGAGGCAGGTGTCGTTAGTTGTCTCTGATTGAGAACCATACTTAGGTAGCCTTTTCCCACCTGTGTGGTGTGGGTGATTATTTTCTGTTTCGTATCTGTACCAGACAGAACTGTTTCGGTTTCATTTCGTTCTCTTGTTGGTTTTGTATTTTAGTGTTCTGAGTTCTATTAAAGAATATGAACACTTACCACGCTGCGCATTGGTCCTCACCTTCTTCCACCACAGATGGCCGTTACACTAGCTGCTGCAGAAAACAATACTATTATTTATATCCGCATTGGCTATGACATTGTATCCACTGGAAGGGCACTATTCAACTGTTAGCAGCTACGTGCACACACACACACACACACACACACACACACACACACACACGCCGCTCTCCTTTGAGATGTCAGCGATCTGCTCACGGTTTGGTGGAGCCATTGTTCAGAAGGGCTCATATTCTTTAACGGGGGGCCTTTTGTTGTTGTAAACAGCCTGCATTTTTAATCCAGTCCAAGATTCTGGGCTAGTAATGAATGTGTCTAGGCAGCCAGGCTCTCTGGGGAGGGAGACCTCTGGCTCCTGTTGCTAAGTTTCAGCAAAGCCGGAGTTCTGGAGGAATCAGACTGTTCCGCCCCACCAATCTGCCACATGCACACGCACACGGACACACACGCACACCACAGAACACCTCAAACTATCAATAGAGAGATACATTACACTCACAAACACACATAGAAGCGAATTAAAATAAACACCAAAGAGCCCCTAGAACAGCAAATACAAAGCTGGTACACAGAAGGGCAAACTGATACTGTATTGACACAACCCCACACTCTACAGAGACTGTTGCATTTCAAAAAGATACACAGAAATTCACTCTCTCTTTATCTCTCTCTCTTTCTCGCTCATTCTCCCCTCGCCACTTTAATAATGTCAACTGAATAATGTTTACATATTTTGAATTACTCATCTCATATGTATATACTCTATTATATCCTATTCTACTGTATCTTAGTCTATGCCACTGACATTACTCTTCCATATATTTATATATTCTTAATTCCATTCCTTTACTTAGATTTGTGTGTATTAGACATTTGTTGGGAAATTATTAGATATTACTTGTTAGATATTGCTGCACTGTCGGAACTAGAACACAAGCATTTCGCTACACCCGCAATAGCATCTGGAAATCACGTGTATATGACCAATACAATTTGATTTGATTTGAAGAATTTACGAAAGACTAGCATTTTTTAATGAGCTGCCTCCAATTCTACTAACTATCTTTCTCTTACAGCGCTTAATTTCTTTGGCTTGCTCTTTCTTTCCTCCCAGAATCCATATCTTCCATTCTGCGGCCAGACGCTGTCAGTCACTTTATTGGCGGAAGGCTCGCTGGTTCAATAGTGTCAATTCCAAGCCTCGGACATTGACCTAAATTAGCTCTTCCTCAATGCCTAACCCCAAATCAACCATTTCCTCACCAACCATGTTTTCCCTCCATTGAGCATTGTGGCCGTCAGGAGCTTCCTGCCTCTAGCTTGACTACTCAAACTGAATTTGCATGCTGCTCTATTGTTTGTTATTTACTTAAAGTCGTTTGTGGTGACGTCAAAATGAGGGGTGTTGTACAAAAAAAAAGTTATCAGCGATTGGGTCATCTTTAACCAATCATAGTATCAAAGCCAATAAATCATTTTCAAAACGCTGCTTTACCCACGTGTGTTCTGGCTCTGGCCCAACCCATCGGTTTCTGGGACCAATCAGACGGTCTAGAATAGATTTCCATTCTAGAAATCGTTGGGGAGGTAGTTAGATTGAGACGCATTGCGGATAAGGAAGTGTTTGGCGGGAGCAAGGAATTTGGGTAGCCAGACAATGCTGCCTCAGCCTCGCACCCAAACAACCCACCCCTGACCTTCGTACTCATGCCGAATCTTTCACACATACAGAGGAGGGGGACTCTTACATCTAGAGACTAACAAATCACACACTGGATAATATCACACCTTTAGACAAAATTATAACACACACACACAGTTGAAGTCGGAAGTTTACATACACCTTGGCCAAAAATATTTAATCTCAGTTTTTCACAATTCCTGACATTTAAGTAAAAATTCCCTGTTTTAGGATCACCACTTTATTTTAAGAATGTGAAATGTCAAAATAATAGTAGAGAGAATGATTTATTTCAGCTTTTATTTCTTTCATCACATTCCCAGTGGGTCAGAAGTTTACATACACTCAATTAGTATTTGGTAGCATTGCCTTTTAATTGTTTAACTTGGGTCAAATGTTTCGGGTAGCCTTCCACACGCTTCCCACAATATGTTGGGTGAATTTTGGCCCAATTCCTCCTTACAGAGCTGGTGTAACTGAGTCAGGTTTGTAGGATCCTTGCTCGCACATGCTTTTTCAGTTCTGCCGACACATTTTCTCTGGAATTGAAGTCAGGGCTTTGTGATGGCCAGTCCAATGCCTTGACTTTGTTGTCCTTAAGCCATTTTGCCACAACTTTGAAAGTATGCTTTGGGTCATTGTCCATTTGGAAGACCCATTTGCAGGTCGGGGCGGCAGGGTAGCCTAGTGGTTAGAGCGTTGGACTAGTAACCGGAAAGTTGCAACCCCCGAACTGACAAGGTACAAATCTGTCGTTCTGCCCCTGAACAGGCAGTTAACCCACTGTTCCTAGGCCGTCATTGAAAATAAGAATTTGTTCTTAACTGACTTGCCTAGTTAAATAAAGGTTAAATAAATACATTTGCTACCAAGCTTTAAATTCCTGACTGATGACTTGAGATGTTGCATCAATATATACATATAATTTTCATTCCTTATGATGCCATCTATTATGTGATGCTGTTGTTCTGGGATTGATTTTCACTTTTTGCACCAAAGTACGTTCATCTCTTTGAGACAGAATGTGTCTCCTCCCTGAGCGGTATGACGGCTGCGTGGTCCCATGGTGTTTATACTTGCATGCTATTGTTTGTACATGAACGTGGTATCTTCAGGAGTTTGGAAATTGCTCCCAAGGATGAACCAGACTTGTGGAGGTCTACAATGCTTTTGGCTGATTTCTTTTGATTTCCCATGATGTCAAGCAAAGAAGCACTGAGTTTGAAGGTAGGCCTTGAAATACATCCACAGGTACATCTCCAATGGACTCAAATTATGTCAATTAGCCTATCAGAGGCTTCCAAAGCCATGATATAATTTTCTGGAATTTTCAAAGCTGTTTAAAGGCACAGTCAACTTAGTGTATGTACACTTCTGACCCACTGGAATTGTGATACAGTGAATTATAAGTGAAATAATCTGTCTGTAAACAGTTGTTGGAAAAATGACTTGTGCCATGCACAAAGTAGATGTCGTGACCAACTTGCCAAAACTATAGTTTGTTATCAAGAAATTTGTGGAGTGGTTGAAAAATTAGTTCTCATGATTCCAACCTAAGTGTACAGTATGTAAACTTCTGACTTCAACTGCAATAGCACATACAATCACAGACATTTCAACAGTGTGTTCAAATTAACTGGAACTTAAATAAAATCTTATCATTTCTTTCTTTCACATCACTGTATAAAGCTAGGTGATAATGGCTGTGTTTTTGTACAGCACCTGCACTGTTTTCCATTACTCCTCTTTTATCTTTCTTCTTCGACTATTGTCTGCATTTTTGTCCATTTACTTTAAATGAGCGATCCCTTATCTGAAAATAGATCTAGTCTCAAAGGAGCCTCAACTGTCATATAGAAATTCTTCAATCAAAATGAGAGATGTATGCTATATGTCAAAGGGTTAAATCAAAGTGATGTTTTTTAAAGTAAAAGAGTGCTGGAATTCTCCTGTCCTCCCTTTTGCTCTCTCCCCCTCCCTGACTGAAGCGATTAAATTACTGATTGATTTTTGTATCTTAGCTCAATTCCCTGGCCCTCGCTCTCCGTCTCCTGGCATTGATCCTCACAAGGCTGCTGACTCCAAAGTCAGAGGACCCATCCTCTCCGGCCTCCGGAAATGAACTTGTTAGATGGGCTCTGCAATTTATTGCTCATGAGGCCTGTCTCTGTGTGTATGTGTATGTGTATGTGTATGAGAGAGAGAGAGAGAGAGAGAGCGAGAGAGAGAGCGAGAGAGAGAGCGAGAGCGAGAGAGAGAGAGAGAGAGAGCAAGAGAGAGAGAGAGAGAGAGAAAGAGAGAGAGAGAAAGAGAGAGTGTGTGTGTGCTTATACAGGGTTTGAAATGTACTGCATGTAGGCATTTCTGTGTTGAGGAGTCTGCCTGCTCGTGTGCTTGTCTGCTGGTGAGCTGCAGTGTGCAATTTATTGCGGTCTGTGTGTGCTTGTGTGCATTTTTGCTGTGTCTGTGTGAATGTACCATTGCAAGTCTGTGTTCTTAAACCTTATTCCTCCAATAGGAACAGAGTGGGATAGGTGTGACTAACTAAGGCTCACAGGGGTAGTTAATATTGTCTCCAATAGTCAAACATGTAACAAATATAAACATTTGGTTCAAGGCAAAGAGGTTCATCTTGGTACAGTACGATCACTGGAACAAGATTAGGGCGCAAACAGTAATGCATCAGAGTGTCTGTGTCATTTCAAATGACATACAGTGGGGAGAACAACTATTTGATACACTGCCGATTTTGCAGGTTTTCCTATTTACAAGGCATGTAGAGGTCTGTCATTTTTATCATAGGTACACTTCAACTGTGAGAGACGGAATCTAAAACAAAAATCCAGAAAATCACATTGTATGATTTTTAAGTAATTAATTTGCCTGTCCACACACTCAATCAAACAGACTCCAACCTCTCCACAATGGCCAAGACCAGAGAGCTGTGTAAGGACATCAGGGATAAAATTGTAGATCTGCACAAGGCTGGGATGGGCTACAGGACAATAGGCACGCAGCTTGGTGAGAAGGCAATAACTGTTGGCGCAATTATTAGAAAATAGAAGAAGTTCAAGATGACGGTCAATCACCCTCGGTCTGGGGCTCCATGCAAGATCTCGCCTCGTGGGGCATCAATGATCATGAGGAAGGTGAGGATCGATGGGGCCTTGTATCGCCAGATCTTGGCCAACAACCTCCTTCCCTCAGTAAGAGCATTGAAGATGGGTCGTGGCTGGGTCTTCCAGCATGACAACGACCCGAAACACACAGTCAGGGCAACTAAGGAGTGGCTCCGTAAGAAGTGTCTCAAGGTCCTGGAGTGGCCTAGCCAGTCTCCAGACCTGAACCCAATAGAAAATCTTTGGAGGAAGCTGAAAGTCCGTATTGCCCAGCGACAGCCCCGAAACCTGAAGGATCTGGAGAAGGTCTGTATGGAGGAGTGGGCCAAAATCCCTGCTGCAGTGTGTGCAAACCTGGTCAAGAACTACAGGAAACGTATGATCTCTGTAATTGCAAACAAAGGTTTCTGTACCAAGTATTAGGTTCTGCTTTTCTGATGTATTAAATACTTATGTCATGCAATAAAATGCAAATTAATTACTTAAAAATCATACAATGTGATTTTCTGGATTTTTGTTTTAGATTCCGTCTCTCACAGTTGAAGTGTACCTATGATAAAAATTACAGACCTCTACATGCTTTGTAAGTAGGAAAACCTGCAAAATCGGCAGTGTATCAAATACGTGTTCTCCCCACTGTATATAATAACTGGCAGCCAACGAAAAACAACTGCCCTTTCTTACCAGCTGCGTTTACATCTAGCTAAAGACTTTGTCCCGTTTAATTGTGCTCCCATATTATACTGAGGGAGTGGGTTAGGGACAAGGGTAAAACACACACACTCCCTGTATTTTTTAAATGTATTTTTTTACTTCCGGCGCCGTTAGAGATGGCCGCATCGCTTCGCGTTCGTAGGAAACTATGCAGTATTTGTTTTTTTACGTGTTATTTCTTACACTGGCACCCCAGGTAATCTTGGGTTTCATTACATACAGTCGGGAGGAACTAATGAATATAAGAGCAACGTCAACTCACCATCATTACGACCAGGAATGTAACTTTCCCGAAGTGGATACTGTGTTTTGCCTTCCACCCAGGACAATGGATTGGATCCCAGGCGTAAAAGGGGCAAACGAAGCGGTCTTCTGGTCAGGCTCCGGAGACGGGCACATCGCACACCACTCCCTAGCATACTACTCACCAATGTCCAGTCTCTTGACAACAAGGTTGATGAAATCCAAGCAAGGGTATCATTCCAGAGAGACATCAGAGACTGTAACGTTCTTTGCTTCACGGAAACATGGCTCACTTGAGACGCTAACGTCGGTGCAGCCAGCTGGTTTCTTCACGCATCGCACCGACAGAAACAAGCATCTTTCTGGTAAGATGAGTCCTTCTGTTCACCTGACTTAGAATTCCTCACAATCAAATGTCGACAGCATTATCTACCAAGGGAATTCTCTTCGATTATAATCACAGCCATAGATATTCCCCCCCAAGCAGACACATCGATGGCCCTGAACAAACTGTATTTGACTCTATGTAAACTGGAAACCACATATCCTGAGGCTGTATACATTGTAGCTGGGGATTTTAACAAGTCTGAAAACAAGACTCCCTAAATTCTATCAGCATATCGATTGTGCTACCAGGGCTGGTAAATCCCTAGATCATTGTTATTCTAACTTCCTCGACCCATATAAGGCCCTCCATGCGCCCTCCATTCGGAAAATCAAACCAGAACTCCATTTTGTAGCTTCCAGCCTATAGACAAAGACTAAAACAGGAAGCTCCCGTGGACAGGTCTGTTCAAAGCTGTTCCGACCAATCTGATTCCACGCTCAAGACTGCTTCGATCACGTGGATTGGTATATGTTCCGCATTGCGTCCAACAACAACATTGACGAATACGCTGATTCGGTGAGCGAGTTCATTAGAAAGTGCATCAGCGTCGTTATACCCACAGCAACGATTAAAACATTCCCAAACCAGAAATCGTGGATTGATGGCAGCATTTGCGCGAAACTGAAAGCGCGAACCACAGCTTTTAACCAGGGCAAGGTGACCGGAAACATGACCGAATACAAACAGTGTAGCTATTCCCTCCACAAGGCAATCAAACAAGCGAAGTGTCAGTATAGAGACAAAGTAGAGTCACAATTCACCGGCTCAGACACAAGAGGTATGTGGCAGGGTCTACAGTCAATCACGGATTACAAAAAGAGAACCAGCCCCGTCACGGACCAGGATGTCTTGCTCCCAGACAGACTAAATAACTTTTTTACTCGCTTTGAGGACAATACAGTGCCACTGACACGGCCCGCTACCAAAATCTGCGGGCTCTCCTTCACTGCAGCCGACGTGAGTAAAACACTTAAACGTGTTAACCCTCACAAGGCTGCAGGCCCAGACGGCATCCCCAGCCGCGTCCTCAGAAGATGCGCAGACCAGCTGGCTGGTGTGTTTACGGCCATATTCAATCAATCCCAGTCTGCTGTTCCCACATGCATCAAGATGGCCACCATTGTTTCTGTTCCCAAGAAAGCTAAGGTAACTGAGCTAAACGACTACCGCCCCGTAGCATTCACTTCTGACATCATGAAGTGCTTTGAGAGACTAGTCAAGGACCATATCACCTCCACCCTACCTGACACCCTAGACCCACTCCAATTTGCTTACCGCCCCAATAGGTCCACAGACGACGCAATCGCAACCACACTGCACACTGCCCTAACCCATCTGGACAAGAGGAATACCTATATGAGAATGCTGTTCATCGACTACAGCTCAGCATTTAACACCATAGTACCCTCCAAACTCGTCATCAAGCTCGAGACCCTGGGTCTCGACCCCATCCTGTGCAACTGGGTACTGGACTTCCTGACGGGCTGCCCCCAGGTGGTGAGGGTAGGTAACAACATCTACACCCCGCTGATCCTCAACACTGGGCCCCCACAAGGATGCGTTCTGAGCCCTCTCCTATACTCCCTGTTCACCCACGACTGCGTGGCCACGCACGCCTCCAACTCAATCATCAAGTTTGCGGACGACACTACAGTGGTAGGCTTGATTACCAACAACGACGAGACGGCCTACAGGGAGGAGGTGAGGGCCCTCGGAGTGTGGTGTCAGGAAAATAACCTCACACTCAATGTCAACAAAACAAAGGAGATGATTGTGGACTTCAGGAAACAGCAGAGGGAGCACCCCTCTATCCACATCGATGGTACAGTGGGAGAGAACGTGGAAAGTTTTAAGTTCCTCGGCGTACACATCATGGACAAACTGAATTGGTCCACCCACACAGACAGCATTGTGAAGAAGGCGCATCAGCGGCTCAGGAGGCTGAAGAAATTCGGCTTGTCACCAAAAGCACTCACAAACTTTTACAGACACACAATCGAGAGCATCCTGTCGGGCTGTATCACCACCTGGTACGGCAACTGCACCGCCCTCAACCGTAAGGCTCTCCAAAGGGTAGTGATGTCTGCACAATGCATCACCGGCGGCAAACTACCTGCCCTCCAGGACACCTACACCACCCGATGTCACAGGAAGGCCATAAAGATCATCAAGGACAACAACCACCCGAGCCACTGCCTGTTCACCCCGCTATCATCCAGAAGGCGAGGTCAGTACAGGTGCATCAAAGCTGGGACCGAGAGACTGAAAAACAGCTTATATCTCAAGGCCATCAGACTGTTAAACAGCCACCACTAACATTGAGTGGCTGCTGCCAACATACTGACTCAACTCCAGCTACTTTAATAATGGAAATTGATGTAAAAATGTATCACTAGCCACTTTGAATAATGCCACTTAAGATAATGTTTACATACCCTACATTATTCATCTCATATGTATATGTATATACTGTACTCTATATCATCTACTGCATCTTGCCATCTTTATGTAAAACATGTATCACTAGCCACTTTAAACAATGCCACTTTATGTTTATATACCCTACATTACTCATCTCATATGTATATACTGTACTCTATACCATCTACTGTATCTTGCCTATGCCGTTCTGTACCATCACTCATTCATACATCTTTATGTCATATTCTTTATCCCTTTACACTTGTGTGTATAAGGTAGTAGTTGTGGAATTGTTGGGTTAGATTACTCGTCGGTTATTACTGCATTGTCGGAACTAGAAGCACAAGCATTTCGCTACACTCGCATTAACATCTGCTAACCATGTGTATGTGACAAATAACATTTGATGTGATTTGATTTATCACCCCTAGTGCTTGGTCCACCTGTGAGGGGAGTCAGACACTTCCTGTCCCTCAGGGCAGCCTTCTCTGACATATTGATTGGGCTCGTTTTTAAAAGCCCTGTTCTCCCACTGTTATTTACTCCAATAGTAAATCTTTACAATGCCGTAAAATTATATTTTACACACGTGGGTTATACAATCTCCCTGCTGCAGCGGCTAGACCAGACAAGGCAGGTAAAGCCTACCAGAAGGCAAAGTGAGGCTATTGGAGGGCACCTCCTCTCTCCCTTGATGCAAAGCCAGTGTAATAGTACTAGAAAAGGCCTTGGCACAACTTTAAAGGGTGTTTGAGAGAGTGATCTGACAACTCCATCCCCTCACTTCACAGCTCTTTGGAAGAGCTTCTCTCTTTTGTTTTTGTAGTTGTCGTTTCTTGGCTAAGGCCAGGTGGATGCTATGTGATTTGATGGACCAGTTACAGAGTTTACTTTGCACTGATGCAGAAATCTTTTTTTTCAGAACCTGACCTGATTGCCACTAAGCATCATCTTCGATGGGTCACTTCATTTATGAATACTAAATTAGTATCCACAATGGCATGTAGTAACGCTAATATTTTAGAGGTCACACAAATCCTTTCAAGTGGCAGTCATCATACGTAAATCAACGTAAATCATTCTACATGGACATAGCAGAGGTCTTTACTTCATCAGTAACAGTGTTCAGCTTGTTTTCAGTATTTCTCTCCACCCGGCAGGCAGGGACCCCAGGCTACAGTCTCCTTCCTGCCCAAGTGGGCCTGCTGTAGTAATGGCCCACATGGCCAAGTCACGCCAGGAGTAATAATTACTTAATTTAGGACCAGGGAGGCAGACCATGGCTCGCGTTTATTGGTGTTGATGCCGAGCAGACTTCAAAAAGCCACTAGGCCCCTAATTTATCTATCTCACTGGACCCTGTGTGTCTAAGCAAGAGAGACAGCAGGAGAGATGGAGAGAGTGTGAGTGGGTGTTTAGTGCTGCTTGGCCATTGACTGTGATGCACTCATTCTTTGATGTCAGTAACAAGATCATCAAGGCCCTGGTCCAACACCCTCATTTTTATACATCCCCCTTGCATCCCTGGCCTGCTAAACTCATAGCCAAGCTGAACTTGGCAATCTGCTGCATCTAATGCTGTTTGCACTTACATGGGTTACCCTATCTGAAAGTGTAGACCAAAAAAAAAAAAAGATCATTTGGAATAAACAATAAATAATTAATCTGAGTGGTTAAATAAGTAATAGTGTGATATCTATTTCTTTGGTGGTGCTATTGCCTTGCTTTACTTATTAATGGGCTTAATAGACACCCTGTCTTGCCATAGAGTTCAGAGTCGACAGTCTAGCGAGAGCCTCTTGAACTGGGCAGTTTACTGAGGTCCAGGAGCTCAGAGAAAGTTCCGGCTTCTTTTACCCTCTGTCCATCTGCATTTTCTGACTGATTCTGTGAAACTGTGAAACTGGAAAGACAGAGAGAGTCTAGACTTGTTATTTTGTCGGGGATAGTTGGGGGATAGGGTCAAGGAGTGACATGAGCCAGCTGTGGAATCCCCGGCACAGCCCCCCTTCCCTTCCCTACACATCCCCTCCCCAGCTCTCCTGTGACAGCCACGAGATGCTCCAAAAATACCCACTCACCCCCACCCTCCCTCCAAAAAAAAACATCCACCCGTCTAGAGGGATAAAATGTCTCTCTCCATACCTAGAAACCACGACTACATGGTTTTAAAGTCCCTGAGAGGGATAGAGAAACTCCTGGGACTAGACAAGAACATCCCTCTAAGCATTTACCGAGGGTGATATCTTTTGGACATCTTTTGTTGGTCCTGTCGTTTTTTGGCAGATTTTTGGTGCAGGTCGGACAAGAGGTCTGTGGACGTTGAAATCAAGGCCGGTCCGGACAGGCCTATATTTTGCCGAAACATAGACGTCTATGATTGGTTCAGATTTGGTCTGGTCTGGACTGGCCTTGATTTCAACGTCCACAGATATCCAGTCCGGAACGGCCTACATTTGGCTCAAACATAGACGTCTATCTTTCACAAGTTTGGACAGCACAGTACAGCACAGCACAGCACAACACAGTACAGCAGAGCACAGCAGTGTACAGTAAATAAAATATAGGTATAGTGTACTGTATTGTACCCTACTTTACTCTAATGTACTATACTGAAATGTACAGTACAGTACTGAATTGTACAGTACTCTACTGAATGAACCTGTACTGTACTGAACTACACTGAATTAAACTATATTGTACTGTACTCTACTGTAATCTATTCTGCTGTGCTCTGCTCTACTGAATTAAACTCTATTGTACTCTACTGTAGTCTACTCTACTGAATAAAACTCTACTGTCCTGTACTGTGTGTACTGTACACTGTGCTCTACTGTGATCTAATGTACTAAACTGTGCCGTACTGTACTGTGATCTTCAAACTTGTGAAACATAGTCTAGTCCTCTATGATTCGTTCAGATTTGGATCTGGTCAACACGGACCGAACTTGTACTTGTTTGGGGTGGAGCTCATCAGAATAGTACCTAGAATGCTTTGCAATGGTTTGTTTTTACGTTTACATTTTGGTCATTCAGCAGACGCTCTTATCCAGAGTAACTTACAGTCACCGCATTCAACTAAGGTAGATAAATAACAACATATCACAGTCATAGCAAGAAGAAAAACAATTCTGTAACCGTTACTGAGAATGTTATTGCAGTTGAAGTGGTCTGTTGGTTTATTTTGTAGGTTGGGATACTTTGAACATCACTGCCAGTTTTAAAGCTTTTGAAAGAGCTGACATAAGTGCACGTGACAGATGGGTGCAAAAATAAATACTCTGTTACTCTCTTCAGTTTGCTCTTATATTAAGAGGCTTGAATTATTATTCATGTGATATAATGCTTATTTCATTAACAATATAAGCGCAGTTGAAATTTGGCCAAAGAATCAATGACTGAAAAATACATATTTCAGCGTCTGGAAAATATGTATTTTTTTTACATCCGGAAAAGATGTCTTTTCAACTTTCATTCAGAACCTAAAATGAGCCTGACATCAATGTCTGGGAAATACATCTAAAATAGATATGTTCAATGTACTTTTGTTTACTGGGATGTGTTGTTATTATTTTGTAAATTGTCCTTATTTCACCTCTATGGCCTATTTATTACCTTTCCTCCCTACCCTTCTACATTTGCTCACACTACATACATGTTTCTATTGTGTTATTGACTGTACGTTTGTTTATGTGTAACTCTGTGTTGTTGTTTTTGTCGCACTGCTTTACTTTATCTTGGCCAGGTCGCAGTTGTAAATGAGAACTTGTTTTCAACTGGCCTGCCTGGTTAAATAAAGGTGAAATAAAAATTAAAAAGTGTGTTTATGCAGTAACATCAACACACAGTGGAATGAGAGCTTAGCAGAGTCTAATTCTGAGCCATCCAGCTTTGACTGTCAGTTGTAGGATCAGAATGCTTTGACTGTCAGTTGTAGGATCAGAATGCTTTGACTGTCAGTTGTAGGATCAGAATGCTTTGACTGTCAGTTGTAGGATCAGAACGCTTTGACTGTCAGTTGTAGGATCAGAATGCTTTGACTGTCAGTTGTAGGATCAGAATGCTTTGACTTTCAGTTGTAGGATCAGAATGCTTTGACTGTCAGTTGTAGGATCAGACTTTCAGTTGTAATCAGAATGCTTTGACTGTCAGTTGTAGGATCAGAATGCTTTGACTGTCAGTTGTAGGATCAGAATGCTTTGACTGTCAGTTGTAGGATCAGAATGCTTTGACTTTCAGTTGTAGGATCAGAATGCTTTGACTGTCAGTTGTAGGATCAGAATGCTTTGACTTTCAGTTGTAGGATCAGAATGCTTTGACTTTCAGTTGTAGGATCAGAATGCTTTGACTTTCAGTTGTAGGATCAGAATGCTTTGACTTTCAGTTGTAGGATCAGAATGCTTTGACTTTCAGTTGTAGGATCAGAATGCTTTGACTGTCAGTTGTAGGATCAGAATGCTTTGACTGTCAGTTGTAGGATCAGAATGCTTTGACTTTCAGTTGTAGGATCAGAATGCTTTGACTGTCAGTTGTAGGATCAGAATGCTTTGACTGTCAGTTGTAGGATCAGGATCAGAATGCTTTGACTTTCAGTTGTAGGATCAGGATCAGAATGCTTTGACTTTCAGTTGTAGGATCAGAATGCTTTGACTGTCAGTTGTAGGATCAGAACGTGTTGACTGTCAGTTGTAGGATCAGAACGTGTTGACTGTCAGTTGTAGGATCAGAATGCTTTGACTGTCAGTTGTAGGATCAGAATGCTTTGACTGTCAGTTGTAGGATCAGAACGCTTTGACTGTCAGTTGTAGGATCAGAATGCTTTGACTGTCAGTTGTAGGATCAGAATGCTTTGACTGTCAGTTGTAGGATCAGAATGCTTTGACTGTCAGTTGTAGGATCAGAATGCTTTGACTGTCAGTTGTAGGATCAGAATGCTTTGACTGTCAGTTGTAGGATCAGAATGCTTTGACAGTCAGTTGTAGGATCAGAATGCTTTGACTGTCAGTTGTAGGATCAGAATGACTGTCAGTTGAGGATCAGTGCTTTGAGTTGTAGGATCAGAACGCTTTGACAGTCAGTTGTAGGATCAGAATGCTTTGACAGTCAGTTGTAGGATCAGAACGCTTTGACTGTCAGTTGTAGGATCAGAACGCTTTGACTGTCAGTTGTAGGATCAGAATGCTTTGACAGTCAGTTGTAGGATCAGAATGCTTTGACAGTCAGTTGTAGGATCAGAACGCTGGGTCCCAGCTCCTCATGTAATACACCTAAGTGATCTAAGTGATCTAACATGACTTCAGTTCATCCCTACAAGCCACTAAATTGACCATTGAATGGTTACAATTATCCTCAAAGGAACTGACCATTAGAACACAAAGAGGGTGGAGTCTTCAGTACATGCTGACCTTTTCACCTTTGAGTTGAAATCTAAAACAGTGGATAAGATGTTATGCTGATCCTCTCCGGGTACATCAGCAACGGTGGCTCGGTTTCAGAAACCTGGTACACTGCCTAACCAGAAACACTGGCATATGCCATCTGAAGCTTATAGGGATTTAATGGTGACATTGATGACATTGGTATTTACTGTCTATTGGGGTTACCATTGAAAACTTCAGACATGCTTAGAAGTGACAAGTCATGTCACACTGCCTACTAAACCTTATAGATGTTAACCAACCACCCCATCACACACACACACACACACACACACACACACACACACACACACACACACACACACACGTACTCACACACAGACACACACATGGACTCAGACAGAGTTAGACACACAGACAGAAATTACCACCAACCCATATGTTTGTCCCCTTCTTGTCTTTCTTGGGTGCAGCACGGGATGGGGAGCAGTGCTATGGATTGGGTGGGTGGGCTGAGGGACTGTTGTTCAAGTGTTGACACACTCTAATATGTTGACAAATGTGTGCTTCAGCAGCCAGTCAACAACTCTCTAATATATGGCAGCAACCTGTCCGGTTTGCAGGAAGGCAGAGGGGAGACAGAGGGGAGACAGAGGGGAGGCGGAGGGGAGGCGGAGGGGAGACAGAGGGGAGGCAGAGGGGAGACAGAGGGGAGGAGGAGGGGAGACAGAGGGGAGGCGGAGGGGAGGCAGAGGGGAGGCGGAGGCAGCCGTGTGGAGCGCGGCGGAGGGGTGTAAGCGCTTTAGCAGACAGGTAGACGAGAACACGCCGTCATTCTGAAACATGGCCGGCTGCAGCCAGAGGCAGTAAATTTACCAGCGCCGGCATTTCAGCACCGGCTACAGTATGAGCAGACACCTGCAGGCAGCCTGACTGAAATATACTGCAGCACTGCAGGGTGGGGTGGATACTAGATACACTTTGCACACACACAAATATATATAACATACAGAAAACACATAAATGGGGTACAAGGAAAAATGAAATCACACCATGTGTAGAAGAGGTACATATTAAGATGGAACTACAGCTCATGTTCAAACACTCATACATCTGTCCCCACCCACATGCACTCACATAAACATGCTCACACACACACATACTCAAATCAAATTCAATCAAATGTCACATGCTTCGTAAAGAACAGGTGTAGACTTTAACAGTGACATGCTTATTTACAGGACTTTCCCCACGATGCACAGAGAAGGAAAATAGAGAAATAGTCAAAGTAATAATAAATACACAACTAACAGTGGCGATTTTAGCATGTAATTCTTGGTGGGGCAAACTCAAAAATGTATGCATGCCAGCAAAGCCACAACACAACATTAAACAATACATTAATTGCACTATAACATTGGCAAACTGTGCCCACACACTGTTAGGGCCTAGATAAAGCTGTCCCAACAACAGAGAATTCTTTTCAGCACCATGGAGTGAATCCTTACCACTGCTACATCTGGCTATCAGCGTAGCCTTGTCTGGCAGCGAAACAATTCAATCAGACTTGTTAACTGCCCTTTTAAAAAACATAGCTGATATGGCTGACTTGCTTAAACAAATGTGGTTTCTACTGACAATAGAGATGTACAAACTATGGCATAAGGGAACTATGAGCATATAAGAGGCAATCTGTAATTTTGATTAAGTCATTAATGAGCGAGCTAAGACAGACGTAGTCAATATAACTATTTGTTCAGCGCTTTTGAAATGTACAATGGACAGAATTCTTAACATGGGCTGTTCTTACAGTATTCTCCCTGTACACCAAGTCAGAACCATAGGATAAATAAAGGGGGAATATAGACAATGAAAAGTCTTAAAATCACCTTTCTCTAAAACAGGCTATAGGCTACATGTGCACCACCAAGTCAAAACAGTAGGCTAAGTTAATAGGGGGAAAGGGACTGAATTCTTAGGGTGAGGCACGTAGGCTACTAACAGCTTACTACACAACATGCACTTAGTACTACTTTCTTAGCTACTGTATACATATCTCCCTGGCATATTACATAATTTATGCAGCAGCATACAAGACATTTTGGACTCACTTCAACAGGAAGGTGGTGCGACGGTGGCATATTTTGTCATCAAAGTCTGACATTCTCTGGATTTATGGTGCTTTCAAGACAACTGGGTACTCAGAAGGTTGAATCATGACGACAGTGATCTTCAGGTCAGAGCTCTAGAAAGAGGCCCAAGTTCCCGACTTGGAATTCCGAGTTGGATGACTGTTCAAAACATATTTTCCCAGAACTGAGAACTCAGAATTTCCCCGTTCCGAGTTTCCAGTTGTTTTGAACACGGCAGAAGTCATGCTGGAATGACAGCATGGCCAATGTATTTAACCTTTTCTGGCCCGATGGTGTTGCATGTGAATGTTTATCCTTTTAAGCTTGGAAAGAGACTCTTAAACCCAGACTTGGACCACACACCCTCTTCACCAAATAGAAGAGGGGAAGTTAAGTAGTGATTACTTTGCAACGCTGGCAGTTAGCCACCTTCCAAACCACTCATTGTTGAATTAGCGATTTCCAACTTGTTGTGTATTGTTTATGTCCAATGGCCGATAAGCACCGATACGTTTTATCTACAATTTCTCTTTATATATCAAGGATTGAAAAGGATTTTCCAGTAGATTGTTGACATGATTCATGATGACGGCATGTCTAGCTTGCTTGTTAAGATGTTTAGAAGTATGATCAGTCCAATCAAAGCTGCGATAGGTATAATATGATTTTAACACATTTTATCTGTGGCTAATGACCTTGAGCCTCCTAGGATGGGCACTTCTAATGTAAATTCATGGCAGCACCCATGGGGCTTGAACTGCGTAGCTCTCCCTGTAGATTCTGCGGTGACGTAGTGTCCCCGTGGGTGACAGAACACGAAGCCAATCATGGCGCAATTAGAGAAGATCACCAATGCGCTGGCTGGCCCTCTACCACAGCCTCCTGATGTGGAAGAGGCGTTGTCAATACTGTGTTGGTGTGTGAGGACCATGATAGATGCTTAGTGGTGTGGAGACCGTATACGACACTCCGTCACTCCATTTGTGTAGAGTGTGTAGCTTAACTGTGCTCCTGTGTATTGACTGCAGCAGAGGAGCTCAGAGGGGAAGGAGAGGAGGGGTATGAGGAGAGAGGGCTGGGACTAAAGGCTGCAACATCTGGGAACCATCAAGCCCAAAGAACCTTAGATCCTGAGATTCCAGTCTCTGACCCCTCTCCTCTCCTCTCCCTCCCCTCTCCTCTCCTCCCCCTCGCCATTACTCAACCCATCTACCACCACCTTTTCTCCCCATCTGTCTCCCTCACTCTCTCCTTTCCTCCTCCTCTTCCTCTCCTCCCATCGCCCCATCTGCCCATCATTTCCATGTCTCTCCAGCAGTCTGCCTAATCCAAACAGATTGTCTAACTGCTTTAAAAACATACTCCCCTCTCCTCTCTTCTCCCTCCTCTCTCTCCCTTTCTGTCCTGCATTCATCCCCAGGAACAGACACGTTCTTTCATGGAGGAGAGGAGGAGCTGGTGTCAGTCTGGCCCAGGTTAGAAGGTTACTGCCGCGTGGAGACGTTTCAGCAAGAGTGAGCTAGGCAGGCCCCAAAGCACTTTGGCAGACCCACATTTAACATTAGAGGCACAGACCTTCAGCATTACACCCCACAACCCCCCCTGCCAACTTATCCTCTCCTCTCCATACCTCTCTCCACCTCTCTCCACCTCTCCCCACTTCTCTCCACCTCTCCCCACTTCTCTCCACCTCTCCCCACTTCTCTCCACCTCTCCCCACCTCTCCCCATCTCTTCCCACTTCTCCTCTCCTCTCCAAACTTCTCCTCACCTCTCCCCACCTCTCCCCACTTCTCTCCACCTCTCCCCACTTCTCCCCACTTCTCCTCTCCTCTCCATGCTTCTCCCCACCTCTCCCCAAATCTCCATACCTCTCCCCAGCTCTCCCCACCTCTTCCCACTTCTCCTTACCTCTCCCCACCTCTCCTCTCCTCTCCATACTTCTCCCCACCTCTCCCCACCTCTCCCCACTTCTCTCCACCTCTCCATGCTTCTCCTCACCTCTCCCCAAATCTCCATACCTCTCCCCACTTCTCCCCACCTCTTCCCACTTCTCCTCACCTCTCCCCAGCTCTCCCTACTTCTCCTGAACTCTCCATACTTCTCCCCACCTTTCCATACTTCTCCCTACCTCTCCCCACTCCTCTCCCAACCTCCCCCTCCTCTCCCCAATTCTCCCCACCTCTCCCCTCCTCTCACCTCCTCACACAAGAGCTGTGCTGGAATGGCCACAGCTGGACACAGTAGACACACTGTGTGTGGGGCTTCAACCCCATTGTACCAGTGGCATTGTCCAAGGCTGACACCCCATCCCCAGAGGCAGAGCAGGGGAGGAGCAGGAGAAGCCTGGGGGAGAATAGGGGGAGTAGGTAGGGGGTCAGGGGGTTGTGGGGTTATCCCAGTGGAAACCCGGACCCTGCCAGGCACCCCACTGTACTGCCTCTCTACATCAGAGGCTGCCCCCCCCCCATTGCCTTCAGTACTCCAGGTTATTATGTTTTGTTTAGAAGGAAGCCCCGTCCCTGTTTACCATAATTGAATTAAGAAGATTAACATGGTCCCAGACTCCCAGTGTTGCTCACATCTGTGTTTTCTGCTATTCTCTCTCCCTCACTCTCTCTCTCTGTGTCTGTGTGTCTATGAGGCTCGGCTGTCCTGGAGATCACAGCTTTCATGTTTCCTCTTAAGTTAACGTAAGCCTAAATGGTGATTATATACCATGGACCTTAGATGTATTCAAAAGGGAAAGAACAAAATGTTTGTAGCCTACTATGAAACATATTTTAAACTGGATGGTATTATTTGGTTTTTATCTCAATAAATCCCTATAGGTTTTACACTATATATGCTTTTCCCATGAAAGCTCTAAAGAACCTGTAATGGCTGGCATTGTGTCAATTTGAGATGGTGTGCTGATTTTACATGTCCACCAGACACACAGAGACGCACAGGCCTTTAGTGAAGCAGCACTCCCAATTGGATTGTGACTGGAGGTCATTAGAGCTGTGGCCTTGAGATCACAGTGTGGATTAATTGTTGACACACTCCTAGTCCAAACATAACCCTCCAGCCCACCCTGAGAGCACGCGCACGCACGCACGCACACACACACACACACACACAAGCCCCGCACTATACGAGGTCCTGACAGACGCTTTGATTTATGTCTAGCCTCCACCAAAAAAAGGGAACAAAATCAATTGGCTATTACCGTACTTAGACACGTGGCTGGCCCACCTGGGAGTGGTGTGTTGAAAATAAAAGACAGATTCCACATACAACTCCATACACTCTGTCCCACAGGAAAGACAAACACCACCGGGAGAACCATCCCTATACACTTACTCACTCATTCTCCACGCACACACACTCATACAGCCGACCTTCACACTGTCACAGACACTGACTCCTCAAGAGGCCCATCAAACCACTCATCTGTGTGTAAACTCTGTTAAAACTACAGGAGCACTGTGGGTATAATCACTATGCCTCTCTGGACCTGCATTCACAGCTCATACCCCCCGGCCGACCAGGGTGACTTTCAAAGAGAATACCCAGACAGTCTGTGTTGCTCTCTCTTTGCAGAACATCAGCTGATTGTTTGCACAAACAAATACACCTACAATCCCCTTCCATGCCCCCTCTTGACTATCTCTGCCGCAGCCCTTCACCTTCTCCCGACCCTCGCCCCCATACTCAGAATCATCCCTCTGTATTCTAGTCTCTTTATTCCCCATGGAAGCTATCCCTGGCATGTGCCATGCTAGCACTGGAGGGGTGTTTTATGAGCAGGCTTTGCAGGGGTTATTTTGGTCCTGCTTGGAAAATCGGTGCATGTTTCGGAGGGACGGCGGGGGTTCAGAGCGCCCCGGGGGTGGAGTCTGACTACAAGACTGTGGTGTTAGAGTGGTAGGTCAGGTGCTTTCACGATGTGAAGTGGGTCAAGTTTAGGAGAGAATGACAGATAATTGCAATTAAGAACTGTTAACAAGGGAGAGGGAGAGAGACAGACAGACAGAGAGAGAGAGAGAGAGAAGGAGAGACAGAGAGAGACAGAGAGAGAGAGAAGGAGAGACAGAGAGAAGAGAGAGAGACAGAGCGAGAGAGAGAGAGAGACCGAGAGAAGGAGAGAGAGAGACAGAGAGAAGGAGAGAGAGAGACAGAGAGAAGGAGAGAGAGAGACAGAGAGAGAGAGAGAGAGAGAGAGAGAGAGAGAGAAAGAGAGAGAGACAGAGAGAGAGAGCAACTGTCTAGGAGAACAGTACAACACCTCTTCTCTTTCCCCTTATAGGGGCGTGTCAAAGAGAGTGCAGTTGTCAGTGGTAAAATGGGTCACATTGCATCACCCTCTCCCCCCTCCCCGTCCATCCCTCTCCAGCCCAGGAATCATGTCTGACCCAACAACTGTGTGGCTGCCAACTGGAACGTGGGCCAGGGTCACTGCCGTCCGGGTCCGGGACCGACTGGGCTCCTAGGGGCTATTCTGGGAACAGGAGCTCATCGCTACGCTAACCCGACACTGGCGTCTTATGACTGTAGTTTAAATATGGCTCTGTGAGATCACACACGCACGCACGCCTGCACGCACACACACTCTGACAAACCACACATGCTGCCTCACTGGGGAGCTGGAGCTACAGCATAGTGCTGGAAGAGGAAAGGCTACGTAATGCAGCTTTGGTCCCATAGATATACTGACATAGACATCACATGGTCCTTCATCCTCTAAGATCATTCGTGGTAGAATCATCATCATCATCACCAGGCGATCATTGTGTGGTATGCATTATGGTAATAGAAATGGTCCTCATTGGTTTGATAATTAGAGTGATAGTAACATGCTCTGATCATCATAGGGTAGATGGTGCTGATATTATGTCTAAATAAAGAAATAAAACATCCAGCACACACTTTGCCTTGGCAGCAGCAGGGTCCATAACAAATAGAACACTTTGAGAGGTGAAAATCAGTGTGGATGTGGCCACCAGCGTGTGTTTCCAACCCACTGACCCCACACTGCAATCACTAGGAATGTAGCGTTATCTTTAGTGAGCTAGCCCCAGTGAGTCCTCTTTAATGGTCTGGGTCTTAATGCTTTAACACCAGACCAGCCACCCTCGGGGACCACAGAGCTCACTGGAAGAGAAGGGGCTTATAAGATTGAACAGGAGGGAAAGGCAGTGTTGTCCAGTACAGCCACACCATACAGGCAACATCACTTCACAGCCAGCTGGGGTGTATTTAATGGAGCCAAATGGCCGCAAACGGGCCGAAACAGGGTGGGACAAATACACATTTTTGTTGCAAAACACTTTGCTACTGTTTGGTATGGTGTGCATGAAGGAACACACCCCTGCTCTGTTCTTTTCTGTTCTGCCACTTAGTGCCCTGCCAGTCATGAGGATGTGTTAACTAAGCCTGGCACTTATTCTTCAGTTCTACCTACACCCCTTCTTCTCTGTCTGCTGTCTAACCAGAACCCTTCTGGGTGTTTCAGCTGAGAGAGTGGAGGTGGGCAGCGAGGCCAGTGTTCCTTCCCCTCCCACCCTACATGTGATGGAGAGGCCTCTCGCTACTAAATCATCTGTTTCATGAGTTGCTGGCATTCTCTGTATTTTTTGTTGTTGAAAGGGGCTATTAAAGCCTAGTTGTGTTAATTCAGCCACCCATTAAAAATCCCCCATGGAGCTGAGTAAAGGAGAAACACACACACACACATACAGTTCCTTCGGAAAGTATTCAGACCCCTTGAATTTTCCCACATTTTGTTACATTACAGCTTTATTCTAAAATGGATAAAAATATATATTTTTCCTCATCAATCTACACACAATAACCCATAATGTCAAAGTCATAACAGGTTTTTAGAAATTGGTACTAATTTATTGAAATTTAAAAACAGATAAGACTTCAGACCCTTTTCTATGACACTCGAAATTGAGCTCAGGTGTATCCTGTTTCCATTGATCACCATTGAGATGTTTCTACAACTTCATTGGAGCTCACCTGTGGTAAATTCAATTAATTGGACATGATGTGGAAAGGCTCACACCTGTCTATATAAGGTCCCACAGTTGACAGTGCATGTCAGAGCAAAAACCAAGCCATGAGGTCGACGGAATTGTCTGTTGAGCTCCGATACAGGATTGTATCGAGGCACAGATCTGGCAAAGGGTACCAACACATATCTGCAGCAACGAAGGTCCCCAAGAACACAGTGGCCTCCATCATTCTTAAATGGAAAGAGTTTGGAACCACCAAGACTCTTCCTAGGTCTGGCCCTCTGGCCAAACTGAGCAATCGGAGGAGAAGGGCCTTGGTCAGGAAGGTGACCAAGAACCCGATGGTCACTCTGACAGAGCTCCAGAGTTCCTCTGCGGAGATGAGAGAACCTTCCAGAAGGACAACCATCTCTGCAGCATTCCACCAATCAGGCATCAGGCCTTTATGGTAGAGTGGCTAGACGGAAGCCACTCCTCAGTAAAAGGCGCATGACAGCCCACATAAAGTTGGCCAAAAGGTGCCTAAAGACGCTCAGACAATGAGAAACAAGATTCTCTGGTCTGATGAAACCAAGATCGAACACATTGGCCTGAATGCCAAGTGTCCTGTCTGGAGGAAACCTGGCACCATCCCTACGGTGAAGCATGGTGGTGGCAGCATCATGCTGTGGGAATGTTTTTCAGCAGCAGGGACTGAGATACTAGTCAGGATCCATGTATAAAAGCCACCCAATTAAGTCTATCATAATAAATAGTCACAGACACGCTACTTTACTGTTACATGGCACACTATACAACCTATTCAAATTAGTTTGAAAGGAAATGTGGGTAAAGGTCATGACCCTACGGGCCGGAGGAATCATTAGGTCCTCATAAAGGGCCCTCCACTCCATAGTTCTGCATCCATATGTAGCCAATACACCTGATTAATTAGTCAAGCAATCAATTGGCTGTACTTTCCAGTCACTGAGATTTTCCTCTAGTATTCTGCCCAGGTAGCAGCAATTACTAGGTGCTCACACAAACACACACACGCAGAAACACACACACACGCAGAAACACACACACACGCAGAAACACACAC